>NC_042997.1:109812071-109837071 GCF_006345805.1 Octopus sinensis | reverse complement strand
TCATCCTTTCGGGTTCGATAAATTAAGGACCAGTTACGCACTGGGGTCGATATAATCGACTTAATCCGTTTGTCTCGCCTTGTTTGTCCTGTGTTTATCCCCTTGTGGGTAGTAAAGAAATAGGTATAGAGTTGGTAGCGGTGAAGTCGATGGAAGTGGTGATGCTGATGATTGTGATGATGATGGTGGTGGTGGTGATGCCAGAGAAGGTGGTGGTGGTGGCGTTGGCATAATTTTTCCAGAAGGTGTCCAATATTGTAGGCACCGGAGCAATAAAGAAAATGAACAACGAGAAACGAGGCAGATAATAACGTTGTTGTTGTTGGTGCTGATGTTAGTAATGGTGGTGGCGGTGGTGGCATTGATGTTGTTGTTGTTGATGTTGATGACAACAACAACAAGGTTGGAAAAAGTTAAGTCGATGATTTATCGCCCCACCAAAAAGTTGGGTGGTGGAGACGAATGGGGTTGGCTGGTGGGTGGGAGTGGTGGTGGTGGTGGTGGTGGTGACGGCGATGGGAAAGGAAGACATGAAATAGCGGCGGCGGTGGTGGCGGCGATGTTGGTGGTGGTGGTGGCGGAGATGGGGGAAGAGGTATTTGGAATCAAAGAGAAGACGTGGTATTTTTGACTAAATAATTTCGACGTTAAATAGAATTGTGAGAGAGAGGGAGGGAGGGTTTAGGGGGAGTGGGGTGGAGGAAGGAGATAAGATTGAGGCAGACGGAGAGGGATGGGGGTGAGAAAATAAGACAATGTGAAAGACAAATGGAGGCGGGGGTGACGAAGTGACTGACATCTTTGAAAAGGAAAATTTGTTCAAAATGTCGGATTTTGTTGTTCTTTTTGTTGAAATTGTTTGTTGTCGTAGTTGAGACAGAAACAGGCTGAGTATCTCCCCCACGTCTTTAATATACTCCTCTCTTTACAATCACTGGGGGGTACACCCCGTTTATGTGTCATCATCGTTTAAGTGCGCCATCACCACTAATTTAACGTCACCACCACCACCACCGCCAACTCAATCATTACAAACTTTGGAATTCTTTTCGCTACCACCACCACCATCATCATCATCATTTTCTTCCCAATTACCATCAGCAGCGCCGCCACCATTTCCATCAACCCCTCACCATTCCCAAACGACACACCATCATCACTATAAACAGCTGCGACACCAAACCCCCGTCCTACTCCCACCCCACCTTTATCAATGCCAACACCGACATCGTCACCATTTAGAATTCATCCCAAGGTAGTTATTGTTCTGGTTGTCGTTGTTGTTGTGATTACAGCAACTTTGAACTCCCATCATTTCACTCACCCTTCACCTCCAGCTTCCCCTTGCTTGGAAAATATCGTCCTTTTTATTCTTTCCTCACACTCATCCTCACACACCTCCCTTTATTTGAAATGACGTACCAAGACTTCCAGACACAAAACATAACTGGAGCTGATGGCCGACATTTTATATATATATATATATATATATATATATATATATAAATGTATGTATATGTGTGTGCTAATATGTGTATGTGTGTGTTAATATGTGAATGTGTGTGTGTTAATATGTGTATGTATGCGTCTGTCAGTATGTCAAATTACCTATGTATTAATTTCTGTATATGAGCGTTTATGCGTATGTGTAAAGATGACTACGTATATGTCTGGGTGTGTGGCACATGTATTATGTGTGTGTGTGTGTGGTGTGTGTGTGTGTGTGTGTGTGTGTGTGTGTGCACGTGTGTATGAGAGAGAGAAATATATCTACCTATCTATCTATCTGTGTGTATGTGTGTGAATCTACCAAAAGAATGAAAAAAAAAGAGGAACCGACTTAAAAGACAAAATTAACGCATATTTCGAAAGTAGAAAATCTCTGTCTTTTATATAATTCCATGTTAATGACGGAGTTTTTCTATGCGGCGATTTATTTCAACAACAATGCTTAGCACAACAACAACAACAGTAGCAGCAGCCGTTGTTGTGCTAGTGTGAGAAACGTAGGTGGGTAAGGCTTGCATATCCGTGTGTGTGTATACATACATACATACATACAAATATATATATATATATATATATATATATACAAATATATATATATATATATATATATATATATACACACGGGTGTGTAGATAGACAGATGTGAGTGCACATATATATATATTGCTGGACACACACATATACATACACACACATATATATATCAGGATATATACGCATTTATATACATGTGTGTATAAGTACGTATACGGGCCTACAATTCAATGTACACCCACACACACACACACACACACACACACGCGCGCACACATATATATATATTGGTAAATGCACAGACACACACATATACACTAAAAACGCACGCGCGCACACACACACAGAGTTATGGTGCGAGATTAAGATTCTTGAAATGAATTCATGCGTTGAAACAGATGCCGCTTGAAAATGGTCATTTGGTTAAGAGAAAGCCAGGCTATGCTTCTTCCACATTATTATTATTATTATTATTATTATTATTATTATTATTATCATTGTATTAAAGCTCACAGCTTACATTACTGTGACACTTGTTTACTCATCATGCTTCAAGAACCCTGCTAAGAATTCTTGCAAGTTCGAAGCAACGTTACCTTCACACTTGCACCAATCTTTTTCAGTCATGTTAGTAGTTGAGTGCTGATTCTTCCAAGTGCACCATTACTATTGGTATCACGTCTACTCTCTTCATTGACCAAGTCTTTCGTATTTCCCACTTTAAATCGTCATAGGTGTTTATTTATTTCTTCTATCACATGGATCCCGTTGTCCCCAGGACATGCCATGTCGACTACCTTACATGTTCTTTCCTTTTTATTCAGTGATCGCACTGGATCATTGCATCCCACAGGAGTTTGCAATTCTCATTTTCGGTGACTACTTCTGGGGTTTGAACATACCACATCTTTGCTCTTTCTAGGCCGTAATTTCCACAGAGCTCCCAATAGATCATTCTTGCAACATTGTCATGGCGTCCTTTGCATTCCTGTTGTGTCAATTCCGGGCATTCGCTAACGATGTGCCATCCCGTTTCATCCCTCTCACTACATATTCTGCATTTGTCACTGTCAGTAGTTTTGACTATTCTGCTCTTCATATAATTGGTCCTTAACGCTTGTTCTTGAGCTGCGCATATGAGTAATTCTGTCTCTATCTTCAGGTCACTTCTCCTCATCCATAGCCACCAGTCCTCTGCGTTCACATATCTTGCAAACTGACTATACATGTTCTTTTCCTTCTATGCATTTTTTTTTGTTCATTTCTTGTTTAACTGTTTCTTTCGTCAAATAATTTTCAGTTTTGATGGCGCCGGTCTTCTTTGTGTGTTTCAGCAATGGATCCTCGACATTTTTTTATATCCCACCCTAGGCTGTTTTCCTCTACTTCGATACAGATCTGGCAACTGATCAAGCTTCTCCCACCCTCCCTTCTAGACAAGTACAGCCTATCGGTGTCACTCTTAAGATGGAAGGCTCAGTGTACTGTCAACATTTTTCTGATCTTCGTATCCATTTTCTTAATTTCTCTCTTTTGCCATTTTATAATTCCCGCTCCGTACCGAAGTGATGTTATCGCCCATGTATTAACTGCTTGGATTTTATTCCATACAGTCGATTATTATTATTATTATTGCTTCACTAGTGCATGCTATTTTAGATAGCTGCAATTTTATCTTGAGGTTTGGTGACAACAAATCTCCTCATATCTCAAAAATTTTTCTTAGGATTATTTCAGGATATAGGATGGTATTTTTCTACAGGTCAACAATGCGAGTTACAATTCAAATTTCTTTCCGTCTTTTAGGAAGCAATTTGGGTGTTGTGCCAACTGCACCAATTACTAAAGGAATGACCTATTGTTACAGAAAATCGATTGTTTGATTAAGCATTCCATCAATGAATTAATCAGTTTGTCAATGGCCATTTGCCACCAATGGTGTCCTCACAAATTGTGTATCTTCAAAAAAAAACAACAAAAACAGTATATCGTGTCTTACCTAACCGAGGACATGTCGTCAACACAGTCGATTAAATAAATGTGCGTGTGCGTGTGTGTGTGTGTGTGTTATATAGGTTTAGGTCCAGCTTCCTCACTGATTTTCCCTCTAGCAAAATTGCCTTCCTATCGTATTTAACACCCAGAATGATGAATAGGGGTTTACACTCCATGGATAAGGAATAATCTGACAAGTAAATGCATATATATATACACACACACACACACACGTTCATATAGTGAAGGCGCGTGGCTTAGTGGTTAGAGCATTCGGCTCACGAGCGTAAGGTCATGAGTTCAATTCCTTGAGTCGTGTCCTTGAGCAAGACACTTTATTTCACGTTGCCCCAGTTCACTAAGCTGGCAAAAATGAGTAGTAACTGTATTTCAAAGAGCCAGCCTTGTCACACCTGAGAACTGCGTTAAGGGTACACGTGTCTGTGGAGTGCTCAGCCACTTGCACGTTAATTTCACAAGCAAGCTGTTCCGTTGATCGTATCAGCTGAGACCCTCGTTGACGTAACGGACGGAGTGCTCTTCCTTTAAATACGTTCATACACACACATACAAACACTTTATTTGCGGTTGCTCCACGTACGACCTTGTTAGTATTTATCAGTTGTAGTCGCAATGAAAATATTTTGTCAGACTTTCTTTTAACCACCACCGACCCCTTTTAGAGAAGGCTAGAGAGAAGAAAGAGAAGAGGTTGTGCTTGTGACTGGGCCCGTATGATGCCGTTTATTTCCAGGCAGACATATATAGAAAAGTAAAGAGAGACGGATCGACTCCAGGCAGTTACTGACACATTATCGACCCCGTATGGATGAATGCCTTGCTGCGATTCGAACTCGGAATGAGGAGAGCTTGAACGAAGATCACAACACACACACACACACACAAAGTGAGTGAGTGCTGAATGTTTACAGGTCTGCATATGTTGGCCGTGTTGTTCGTGCATGCATGAGTATGTGGGTGGCAGAGGACGGGGAGGGTGGACAGAGATAAAAATAACAGCAGCCGCCATGCGTATGGTTAGTAAAAGGGAGGGAGAGGAGGAGGAGGATGAGGGTGCATAAGTTAGAGGGGACGAGGCGAGGAGAAGGCGGAGAGATACAGAAGTTTGTGTGCTGATGATGGTGGTGGTGGTGGTAGTGGTGGAGAACACATGAAAAAGAATAAGGTAAATAGCAAGGCACGCGGCAAATGTTAGTTTAAAGATAACAGACCCATTAATGGGGTGGGGGTGGTAAGGGTGTAGTAACAAGGGAACCAGAGCCCCTCGCCAGAATGCAGAAGGCCTCACATTCTATAGTCTAGGGAGAGGAACGGTGTGTGAAGGGTGGAGCAAGGGCGAGGGAAGAGGCTTTCTGAGGAAAACAGATGAAAAAAAAAAAGAACGAAAAGATATTCACACCAAATATTTCTTTGGAAATATTCCAGAAAGGAGACGAAAGAAAGAAAGAATAAAAGAAAATAAACAAAGAATGAAAAGGAATTTGTTGATTTTTTTTTTTGAGGGGAGGAGGAATTTATTGTTGCTATCAGTTGCCTCCACATCTATATATCTGTCTGTCTGTCTGTCTGTCGGTTTTCATCAAACGTACCCCCACCACCGCCGCTACTCTCAACGTCCCCCATTCAACTCCACACAAACACACACATCTATATAATAGTTTGGAATATATTCGCCGTTACTGGGCTCTTTAAAATTTCTACGAGAACCTCATGATACTCTCACCATTAACATTATTATTATTCTATCGACCCCGGAGGAAGAAAAGACCATGTTGACCTCACCGGGATCTGATCTCGGCGCTTTATATCCCGAGATCAAATACCACCAAGGTTGAATCTGGCTTTCATGCTTCCCGGGATCAATAAAATAAGCACCATTTGATCAGTAAGATTGATATAATCAACAAGCAGCCTCCTCTGGAAGTTCACGGCCTTTGCCTAGAGTTAGAAAAACTATTATTATTATTATTCAGTAGTTTTATTTTTATAACGTGCTTTCACTTCACTACCTCTGTGTGCCTTGGGTATGTGCTGTGATTTGTTGTGATGCTCTGATGGCTACTGTATTGAAAGTGTTCTGCGTAGGACGTGTGCAGTGCCTAGTAGTGCAATTTTTTGTATGTTATATGTTATCATTATTATTATTATTATTATTATTATTATCATTATTATTAGGCGGCGACGAGGCAGAATCGCTACGGCGTCGAAAATGTATGGCAGCATTCTGAGTTCAAATCATACAGATGTGAACTTCGCCTTTTCACTCATCCGGGGTCGATGAAAATAAAACACTAGCTAAGTATTGGAGCTCATGGCCTCGGTATCAACTACTCTAGTAGTAGTAGTAGTAGTAGTAGTAGTAGTAGTAGTAGTAAGAACTCCATATATTTCTTCTCAGGCAAATAAAAGAAATACCATATTTTCTTGTTCTTGGCAGCCATCATTGTGTATAGCTACAATAGTTATACTCAAACTGAAGAGAACTAAGCAATTATTATCATCATCATCATCATCATCATCATTATTATTATTTTTATTTTTACTATTATGTTAACAAAATAAAATATAATAGGCGCTACGAGAAACAAAGTTTTAGGCAAGAAGTTAACACACACACACATACATGCACACATGCATACACATCTCCCTTCCTTTTTTTAAAGTCTACGATTCTCACCGGAAGTCACCAACACATGAAAGCTTTGGAAGTTTAGTTATGTTTTAATACATTTTGTTGGTAAGGGTTGTTTACAGACTAAATCATGTGTGTGTGAGTATGAGTGTGTGTGTGTGTGTGTGTGTGTGTGTGTGTGTGTGTGTGTGTGTACATTTCTGTTCGTGCGTGCAGTGATGGCTTTGTGTGGCTTTCATATTTTTTCAGTCTGTCGCACTCTGCGATTAACCGCTACTGCCATATCACAACAACACTGAACTACAACAATAAGCTTTACCATGTCGATACTAAAAACCAAGTAAATACCCCCAAGACATATATATTGTCACTCGCAGGAAGTGAAAAACCACAGAAGATCGCAAATATTACACAAACCATACGAAACGAAAACAAAGAATACGGCAATATGAGAAAGAAATAAGTTTTATACGTCAAATATGAATGACAAGATCGTAATAAGAAATAACACAAACGTTAGAATATGTTCCTTAGACAGAGATGTTCAACAAGAAGCAACAGTAACGACAATATGGCCGTTATGATGATAACTATTAAAATGATCAAAAATAGGTACAAAACCAGGAATTTTGAGTGAGAAGAGGGAGCGCTTGACTTATATTTTATCGACATCCGAACGGATAAAAGGCAGAGTTGAGCTCCGAGGGATTTGAACTCGGAAATCTACACAGCTGGAACAAATACGGCCGAATATTTAGTCACTTTGATGGCATGCATTGCTCTCTCACTCAATAATAATAATATAATATAATAATAATAATAATAATAATAATAATAATAATAATAATAAGAAGAAGAAGAAGAAGAAGAGAAGAAGAAGAAGAGCTTATGTAGCACGTATAGGAGAAAAGGACAAGAATGAAATACAAAAAGAGCACGTCAGACAGATCGAAGTGAAAACTCTGCATGGCCATTTTTGGAGAGCCACTGGAGACGTATGTGGAACAAAATCTTAGGCTTGGTTAAAAAAGAGACAATTAAAAAAAGAAACAGAGAGCCTGATTGTAGCAGCCCAAGATCAAGCGATAAAAACAAACAACTTGAGAAAAATATATATGGAGAGAATGTGTCAGAAAATATAGAACGTGTGGAACTTGGAACGAGACAGTGGCACACATTGTGACCGAATACCCCAAGTCGGCACAAGATATAGACAAATGGCTGAAGGAGATTGGAATAGAATGCCCAGTGGAGCTCCAACAGAAAGTTTGTCTGTTAGGAACAGCAAGGATTATCAAGAGGGTTCCAAGCATTTGAAAGACCACTGAAAACTTATGGATCCCTAAGGTTACAGGTAGTAACCCACTACCCACAGAAATCCTACCAGGAATAAAACCGAACCTGAGACAAATCAAAATAATAATAATAATAATAATAATAATAATAATAATAATAATCCTTTCAGGATCGATAAAAAACGAAAGTCGACTTCGCCGGACTTTGTGCTCACAGCATAAAAACGGACGAAATCCCGTGCAGAAAATAAAGACCGATTCTACCAGTTGGCCGCCTTGACAGCAATAATGATGACGAAGATTTGCGCTTATTCACTAAAACTAGTCCATTAATCTATTCGCTGTCACATTCACTGACATCAAAATAGTGAGAAATAAATGTGTTAGTCTGTTATCTTTTAACGGACATTATTATTATTATTTTTATTATTATTATTATTATTATTATTATCATTATTATTATTATTATCATTCTTCTTCTTCTTCTTCGTATTATTATTATTATTATTAATATTATTATTATCATTCTTCTTCTTCTTATTATTATTATTATTTTTATTATCATTATTATTATTATTATTAAGTCGGCAAGGTGGCAGAATCGTTAGCGCGCCGGGCAAAATACTTAGTATTTCGTCCGTCTTAACATTCTGAGTTCAAATTTCTCACAGGTCGACTTTGCCTTTCATCGTTTCGTGGTCCCTCCCCACAAATATAGTAGAACGGATTATTGTTATAATAATAATAATTATTATTATGATTAAGTCGGCGAAGTGGCAGAACCGTTAGTACGTCGGGCGAAATGCTTAGCATTATTTCAACTGTCTTTACATTCAGAGTTCAAATTTCGCCGAGGTCGACTTTGCCTTTCGTCCTTCCGGGGTTAATAAATTAAGTAACAGTTGTGTACAGAGGAATGTGTGTGTGTGTGTGTGTGTGTGTGTGTGTGTGTGTGTGTGCGTGTGTAATCACCCCCACCCCCCACTCACACACTCCTTAAGTTTCAGGCTTTCTGCCTACAGTAGAAACAATTATTGTTATGGTTGTTGTTGCTGCAGCTTCTCTTGTTAAAGAAATTTGACCAGACAACAGCCATTTCTTTGACGAAAGAGAGAGGAGTTCAAGCTCGCTAACAACCTGATGCCACAACGGACTACAGGTCAATCAGATACCACTACAGTCTGTAACATAGTCGGAAACCGCATTTCTTAAGAACTGATGCCGTGAAGGTGGCGCTAAATAAGTAGTCTTGGAAATGCTTTAACAATATATTCCAGCACTCATCAACGAAAATGTCATTTTTCTTCCATCACATTTTCTTCTTTTGGCGGTGTTTATCGAAGAAAGTTCACCGAATCTGATTGATTTTATCAGACACAAAATTTGATTGTCCTAACTTGGTTTTTCTCGCTTGATGGAATCACACAAAACCAAACATTACAGCACTGCTTGTTGCTGATAACAAATGATGGTTCTCGCCTTTTATGTCACATGGAATTCCAGGAATTTTATCAGCGTTGATTGAATAGTATTTAGGGCAGCAAAAATAATGGAAAAAACGGACCGGAGTGAGTGCATCCACGTTTCGTTCAATTGGATTTCTTTTTCTGTTTCGCCTTCTGCCCATTAACATAATGGTGTACTACTCTGTGTATAGGAGCCCGTGATTATACACACACTTACATATTCATGCACACACACACACACACAATATATATATATACACATCTATGTATGTATTTATTATTACGAAAATGCATGTGTGTGTATGTGTGCATATATATACACATATACACACACTTAAACACGCAAACACACACACACACACACACACACACACACACAAACACGCAAACACACACACACACACACACACATATATATATATATACATATATATACACACATAAATATACACAAATGTATATTGATATATACACACATATATATGTATATATACAAACATATATACACACATATATATACACATATATACACACACGTATATATACACATATCTACATACACATATATACATACATATGTATATATACATATATATTTATATATATACACATACGTATATATATATATATATATATATATTATATATATATATATATATATATATATATATTATATATATATATATACACACACCTACATATATTAAGTATTTATTATTACGAAAATGCATGTGTGTGTATGTGTGCATATATATACACATACGTATATATATATATATATAATATATATATATAAAGCACAATCTATATAATGTAGAGACGCGTAGCTTAGTGATAAGGGGTATTCGGTTCACTTTGGAAAAGTGTCGTGAGTTCAGTCCTTGGCGGTGTATTGTGTCCTTGGGCCAAACATATCAATTTATGTTGCTCCTGGGTTGCTAAAAATGAACTCTACCTGTAATGCAAAGGAGGCCAGCCTTATCACGCTCAATCTTCCCGAGAACCACGTCAAGGGCACGCCCGTCCGAGGAATACTCAGTCAGTTGCACGTTAAATTCACGAGCAGGCCGTTTCGTTGGTCGGATCAACTGGAGCAGTCAGCGTCGTAACGGACGGAGGGCCAGTGTGGTGTGGTGATTGTTATCGAAGATGCGTGCGTACATGATATGAAGTGTGTATGATGTGTTTGTTGTTGTTGCTGTTGTTGTCATCGAGATGTGGACACAACAACGTGACCTTTTGTTATAAGAACGAAATGTCCGTTTGCTGATTAACCTGGTCAAACCGACAGAAATGTTTCTATCAATAATAATTAATTGTAATAAAACCATCATATTGATTGGTATTACCACCGTCATCGGAATGCCAACTGGTGATGACGTAGACGCTGAGCTTTGATGACGCTACAGTTAATGGTGGTGGTGGTGGTGATGCAGTGACATGTAATGGCGATAATACAGTAGTTAAGGCTGGTAACATTGTAGTTAATGGTGGTGAAAGAGTAGTTAATAGTGCTGTTGGTGACATTGTGGTTAAAGGTAATGTTAGTGATGTTAAGGTGGCGAGCTGGTAGAAACGTTAGCACGCAGGGCGAAATGCTTTGCGGTATTTCGTCTGCCGCTGCGTTCTGAGTTCAAATTCCGCCGAGGCCGACTTTGCCTTTCATCATTTCGGGGTCGATTAAATAAGTACCAGTTACGCACTGGCGGTTGATATAATCAACTTAATCCGTTTGTCTGTCCTTGTTTGTCCTCTCTGTGTTTAGCCCCTTGTGGATAGTAAAGAAATAGGTAGTGTTAGTGATGTTCTAGATCAATAAGTCCTCAACCATTTCTTATCTGTACACCCTTTTAATTTTTATCTCGCTCGGGTGGACCTTCGCAACCATTTGATGCTGAAAAAATCGTACATTTTTATATTATTGAATTTTCGATTCAGATTTTTGGCACACTGCTAGCAATTTCGGGAATGCGGAAAGTCGATTCCATCGACCACAGTATTCAGCTGGTACATATTTTATCGACCCCCCGAATGAGTAAAAGGCAAAGGCGACCTTGGCGAAATTCGATCTAAGAACGTAAAGACGGATGAAATGCCGCCAAGCATTCCGACCGGCGTCCTAACATTTATTTCTATTGGTTGGCAGTGTCGTTGCGTTGGTGACTGTCGTTGCTGCTGCTGCGGCAGTTTGCATTGATGCTGCTGTTGCAGTTTATATTACAGCTGACATTACAGTTCCTTCTGATGCATATGCTGCAATTAATTATGCAGTTACAACTGCAGTTAACGCCATTTTTGCTAATTCAAATAATGGTGTTGTTGGCAAAATCGCAGTTAATTATACAAGTGATGCAGCAGTTAATGCAGCAATCAATTATGCAATTGCACCTCAATGCTGCTGTTGATATTGCAATTAATGTTGCTGTTTTTTGCAGTTGATGCTGCAGCCGTTGTCACGGCTGCTTCTGTCACTCGTAAACAAAAATCAAACTGTATATATACACTTAGTAACCTCATAAACGAAATAAGTCACACACACACACACACACACTAACAAAACCATAAACAAAAACAAAACGTATACAGGTGTTAATTCTACAGTGCTACACCTTTATTGATTAGCGTTGCTTGGGGTGATGTTAGTCAACCTATAATGACAGATCACATGGACACTAAACATGTGGGGCAACAACAGTCAAATCTCCCTCAAAACGCATGCTGTCGTCTTCACTCAGGACACTTTACATAATATCTATGTCTTTACTACCTACAAGGGAATAAACACAGAGGGGACAAACATGGACAAATAAACGGATTAAGTCGATTATATCGACCCCAGTGCGTAACTGGTACTTAATTTATCGACCCCGAAAGGATGAAAGGCAAAGTCGACCTCGGCGGAGTCGTAAGCATAAACTAAATGATAGACAAAGTGCTCACGGTTAGAAAGTCTTAGAATATTTTGGTTATCTCACCCCCATTAAAAAATTATCGTTAAAAAACTGGATTATCTCTCCACACAA
Organism: Octopus sinensis; assembly: GCF_006345805.1. NCBI lineage: Eukaryota > Metazoa > Mollusca > Cephalopoda > Octopoda > Octopodidae > Octopus > Octopus sinensis. The sequence goes on along the minus strand of NC_042997.1, from coordinate 109,824,596 downwards.
AAATCAAGTTAATGTGGCTTCAAGAGATTGGATTCAAAGAGTTCGATCCTTTTGATTTAATACTTCAAAACATTGTTGATGTTTGCCCCCACCCTCAATAGGAATGGGATAATTTGTTATAAAAATGTTATTAGATTCATTGAGATGTTTAATTTTTTCAGCTTTCATGCTAATTAATTTTCATTTTTATTTTTTTGTTTTATTGAGGGTTAAACACTTTAGATAAATAAAATTCGTTTAATGGGGGCAAGATAACCAAAAAGTACCGAATGTACTAACAGATCTATCAAGGAGGTCATGAAACGTATACAACAAAAAAGTATGAAGCACGAGTACATGGAACATGAACTATTCTTTCGAACAACGAATGACACAAATGGAAAACAAAACAAACAACATAAAGAATGACCCTTAATCAGTTGTTGGCTGCTTTTCTACTCTCGTATTTCGAGCTTTTATATATATATATTTATATATATATATATATATGGTTGTGTGTCTGTGTTTGTACTCCCACCATCACTTGACAACCGACAACCGTTGTCGGTGTGATTACATCCCCGTAACTTAGCGATTCGGTAAAAGTGACCAATAGAATAAGTACTAGGATTACAAGGAATAAGTCCTGGAGACGATTTGTGCGACTCAAGGCGGTGCTCCAGCATGGCCGCGGTCAAAGGACAGAAACAAATAAAAGAATAAAAAAATATACACATATTATATTACGTATATTATAAACATGTCATGTGTATAACAAATATACAAACATATATGAGCGCAAACACGCATAAGAGAGAGGGGCCGGAATGCCATATATACAATCAGAGAGAAACAGACATAGACAATACAGGTTATGCGCTTGTGTGCCTATGCTCGGATATATATGCAATATCAATATTTTTGTATCGATAAGGCGGCGAACTGGCAGAAACGTTAGCACACCGGGCGAAATGCTTAGCGGTATTTCGTCTGCCGTTACGTTCTGAGTTCAAATTCCGCCGAGGTCGACTTTGTCTTTCATCCTTTCGGGGTCGATAAATTAAGTACCAGTTACGCACTGGGGTCGATGTAATCAACTTAATACCTATGTCTGTCCTTGTTTGTCACCTCTGTATTTAGCCCCTTGTGGGTAATAAAGAAATAGGTATTTCATCTGCCGTTACGTTCTGAGTTCAAGTTCCACCGGGGTCAAATTTGCCTTTCATCCTGTCGGAGTTGATTAAATAAGTACCAGTTACGCACTGGGGTCGATATAATCGACTTAATCCGTTTGTCCTTGTTTGTCCCTTCTGTGTTTAGCCCTCTGCGGGTAGTAAAGAAATAGGTATTTCGTCTGTCTGTCTTTATGTTGTTCAAATTCCGCAGAGGTTGACTTTGCCTTTAATCCTCTCGGAGTCGATAAATTAAGTATCAGTTGCGAACTGGAGTCGATGTAATCGACTGGCCCCTTCCCCCAAAATTTCGGTCCTTGTGCCTAGAGTAGTAAAGAACATTTTCGCAAAGCATTTCTTGCAATTCTCTTATTCTCGTCTTTTTTTTTAAGTTGTTCATTCTGTTATTCTTTCTTTTTTTCTTCCTTATATAAAAGATTTCTATTCGAAGTCTGCTTACTTCTCTGGTTTACCATTCCTGAATTTAGGCAAAGTGCATCACAGTTATTGTGTAAAATGTCCTGTTCGTTGAACTGAGGAATTAAGTTATAACCGAGAGTTATAAAGAAGCCGATGCCCCAGCCTTACATCGAACATGATGGCTGGAACCAAGTAAAGAACTAAAAGACGTTACTAGACAGACAGGATGTGTCAGAAGAATTGTTCAGTGAAATGTGGAAGTGTGACAATTTAGGGAATTAATGAGACACAGTGACAGTCCATAGTCATGAAATATCATGATTTTGTCAACGTGAAGAATTTTATAAATATGGCTACTGTAAAAGAGCAGAGAGAATCGACGAGGGAGATGGAAAAGAAGACAAGTGACGTGTCAGATGGTTTATAGGGATTATGACAGGGAGAGACTCGAGACGGGAAGTAAAAAGGAGAGACGGAATCATAGAATGCGTGAGGAATTTCTTAAACGGCTGTAATTAATACGATAGAGTGCCGAAATATATGGAGCATTGATATAGCTATGGAACACACAGCTTTCTAACACCTGTGTTTGTGTATCGTATGCATATATGTATATATGTTCATGCACACACACAAACACATGTGTATATGTATGTATGTACACTCGCTTCACAAACTTGTGCTTCACATACGCTGTGCGGAGCAGTTAAGTATAGGAATTTATTATAATATTTATTAGAAGTATCCATGGAAATTCCACGGCCCATTTTGGGTTTACAGTGTCAGCCACAAACATCTCCCCACTTGATTATAATCTGTCATAGTTCCTTCATAATTCTTTGATTAATTTCTAGGAAATCGTATCTCTTCTTTTCGATCCTGTCTTGGTCTGTGCAAAATAGTTTCGCCTATCAGCATCGTTCATATTCTGCTCCATTTCTTTAAGTAGCAGTTCTCATTCTTTCCCTCATTAACTTCAGCTTCACACACACACACACACACACACCACACACACACACACAAATGTTTGTGTGAGTGTGTACGTGTATGTGTGTGTGTGTGTGTGTGTTTGCCAATATTGTGATGCCTATACACACCCGTTCATTTATGCATCTAAACAAAGAACTAGGGACCCACGAACCTCTGAGCACCGTTTCTTGGACATTGTCTGAAATTTCCAGCTTGGAGAATTATCTCTGCTCCAAAACTAAGAATAAATACAGACACAGAAAAACCGTCACATAAACCTACGGAACGGCATGTGTGTTATTAGATGGACATTTCTGAAACGTGTGTGACAGTGTTTAGAATATCAAAAAGAGAGAAAGGGAGAGAGGAGAAAGACAGAGGGGAGAGAGGGGGAAGAAGAGAGGGGAGGGAAAGAGAGAGAGAGAGAGAGGAAAGGAAGAGGGAGAGAAAGAGAGAGAAAGAGAGGGGGAACAGGTGGGCAGTAATATGATGCCGTAGTTAACGATCGAGATGAAGTTGGAATCATCATTGATACGTTGAAAGTAGAAGGAATAAGTCTAGAGTTGGCAATATTCACCGATTTCCCTCTTCTGATGACTCATTGAATGGATAAACCATATTTCCAAAGAAAGACGAGAGGTTTGTGTAGAGACGTAAAAACTTTTAAAATTGGGTGAGGGGGTAGGAAAGAAAAAGAAGAAACTCTGGAAAACAGCAAGAGATAAAGGTGATGGGATGAAGAGTATCGAAGTACATCATCTTGATGGGAGGGGAAGGAGGAGGAAATAGGATCGTAGACAATGTGAAACCCGTAGGAGTTTGTATGAGGTCTGAGGTTCAACTATATACAGCGTAAAGTTTGACATGCATTGAGCAACAACTGACGCTGTTTAGCCTCGACATAACGCTCACGGAGCCAGCTTCTATATTTCGAGCAGTCGACCAGGTCTGCGATCGTAGACATTTTTTTTCTCTCTCCTATCATTCTCGGAGACCTTAAAAAGAAAAAAAAATCAGTGGTACTGTCCCTCTTCCGTTTGTAACTAAGACATGAAGAAAATGGTAAAGGTTCATATTTCACCAAAGACGATATGTCAAGCTGAGAGGAACGTACTTAAAGATCACTGTCTCTCCCAGCCATTTTCTTTCTCAATCAACATACCTTACACGAGAGTAAGTAATATCAATGAGTAGGCAACTGACTTAGCAGAGGGATGAAAACATTTGACAGACAGACTTTAGTGAGAGACGGCGGAGGGGAGAAGAAGGGATACAAAAAAAAAAAGAAACAGAAGCAATAAGTTAAGCTATATAAAATTGATGAGAAGTGGGTAAAACAATTATAGTTTTACGACAACTAGACAAGGGTTTTGTCGAGTTCATTTAGAAAACAGCGAAAGTAGGCGATCATTAATGGTACAAAAATAAATACATAAATTCATAAATAAATACAGGTAGAAGGGACGATTAGTGGAATGGGAAATTAGGGAGCAGGGTTATGGGGTCGGAGGCGGGGGACGGGCGGGACATTAGGGAGAGTAAAATGACTGCTAAGCAAATTGCTCTTGCACGTGTGCAGCTGGAAATGCACAAGAGGGAGGCATTAACTACAGTAATTGATGTTATATATACACATATATTTTTGCATATACACATACACACACAACCATATATACATATATACATACACACATATACATATACATACACGGATATATGTATATAAACTTCCCTATATATCTATATACATACACAAATATACAAAAATACAAATTTTAGAATCTTCAAACATACATGTATATATATATACATGTGTGTATATATAAATATGTGCGTGCTTGTGTGTGTATATATATACATATTCATACACACTCATATATATATATATATATATATATATATATGAGTGTGTATGAATCTAATGTATGGACAACCATACACAAAAATATAAACACACACACACACACAGGCATACATGCACATATGCACATACATACATACATGCGCGTGTGTATGTTGGTATGCATGCATGTTAGTGAGCGCGTGTATTTATATAATTACCCATCCATAGAACTAGAGGGAGAGAGAGGGTGGAGAAGGGGTAAGGAGAGGAAGGGAGAAACGTACATATATATTACTTATAACATCCACAAATAAGCTCGTTAAGCGTACAATGTCTCGCACACACACACAAGCACACACACACACACACACACACACACACACAGAAATGTAGGTATGTAGAAGTACCCGAGAGGGTGTAAAGATAGAAGGAAGGTGGAGGCACGTGTGTGTACTTTATTATAAATACGTGTCTGTACGGTGAACGGCGAGGTGATGGAAAGAACAGCTGTCATTTGGAGTTGAGATATGAAACGTGGAGTCTCCATTGAGTTGTAACAGCTCACACTTATTAAATATCCCACAAGCACAACACAAACATACTCTCTCTCTCTCTCTCTTTCTCTCCCTCGCTCCCTCTCTCTACATATATGTCTACGTGGTGTGTGTGTGTGTGTGTGTGTGTCAATTCGTTTATTATCACCTGGGAGTATGTGTGTGAATGCGTCAGTAATATATGTATTTTGTGTGTATATGTGTGTAAATAGGAGTGAGTATGCACAGCACGCATGCGCGAGAGAATATATATATATATATATATATATATATAGTGAGAGAGATAGATGAGATAGATAGATAGATAATAGATAGGATAGATAGATAGATAGATAGATAAATGATAGACAAATAGAAATATATAGGGAAGATTATATACATATATCCGTGTATGTATATATATATATATATATATATATATATATATATTATATATATATATATATATATAATGTTGAACAGTCGTATGTCCAAATTTAGCCAAAAGCGTTTTTTTTTTTCAGTATTCATTTCTGCTTGCGAGATCCGGTTCTTTTGGTCAAACTATCGTATCTCCAGCTTCTTCAGATGCCAAGGTATCGAAAACTGTTAGAGTGCAGTACAATGGTTTTGCTATGGAATGGTGAAACTAATTTTTTCGTTTTCTGAAAAACCTAATTTTGGACGTACGACACTTTTGCATAAATAATAAAGAGATTATATATATATATATATATATATATATTCACACACACATATATATATATAAACAAAATTATGATAGAGGATACACGAAGTATCAGCTTGCTAGAACGGTGAGTCAAAATGCTCAACTTTGTCCAACAATCTCACTGAAAATAAGTGAAATTTTTAGCAAGCCTTCTAACAAGCTGGGTATTTCGTGTAACCTTTACTATAAATTTATTGTGCAGCTGTTTAATGCTTATTATCAATTATTTAGATTTACCGCTGATAATAATAACAATAATATCTTTACGAATATTCATTTGAGTATTTATATATATATATATATATATACACATACCGGCTGGTGGACCCGGCGTTGTTCGTGTTTTCCATGTTGCAGTTGATCTTGTATTGAATAAGCATTCCTTAGAGACTATACTATCGATTTTGTTGAAATTTTACACATGAAAAAATGCAAAAGCTACAGGAAAAATAACATCATTTTGGGAATTTCCATTCAAACGCCCGACTGAGCTTACAATTGTCGATGCCAACTGAGCATTATCGAGTTTTCAAAAAAAATCGCGGTCTTATTTGAACTTCAGGGCGTGTGATCTACCTATGCGCCAAAAATCATTATAATCGGTTGGACGGTATGGGTGGAGTTGGAGTAACCCCGAACACAGAGACAGACAGACACCATTACACCCCCCACGCGCGCGCGCATATATATATATATGAATACCTCGATGGTGAGGGTGAGAGCCTGCAGAATCGTTAGAGCAACGGGGAAAATGTTTTGTGACATTTTTGCTTGTTAAGGTCACAGCGGGAATCACGCCGACATAAATCTTGCGTTAGATCTTTTTTGGGGGTAAGCAAGTTAAAGTACCAGTCAGAGAGGAGAAGGAGTGAATCCTCAATTTCAAATGTATATGTATGTGTGTGGTGTGTGTGGTGTGTGTGTGTGTGTGTATGCATATATTTGGTAGACGGAAGCTGATAGAAGCCTGTGTATATATATATATATATATAAGTATATATTTATGTGTCTGCGTTTGTCCCCCACCATCGCTTGACAACCGATGCTGGTCTGTTTACGTCCCCGTAACTTAGCGGTTCGGCAAAAGAAACAGATAGAATAAGTACTAAGCTTACAAAGAATAAGTGCTAGGATCGAGTTGTTCGACTAAAGGCGGCGCTCCAGCATGGCCACAATCAAATGACTGAAACAAGTAAAAGAATACAAGAATATATATATACACACACACACACACATATATGCATGAATATTAATAGGGCTGCGTGTGTCTTTCTCTGCCAACGAATCCGCATCTCATTAATTGAGAGTAAAACAGCGAAGGATGCAGAGGGAGTTGGAGGTTTGGTTTGAAATATTATCGAAGGGCAGCACTGGAGCTACAGGAACACCTATGCCTCCTCCACTCACACACACACACATGTCTGCCTACGTAGGGATCAACTATTTATTCCACGGGCACGCATATATCTATCTTCATGAATGCGCATGGGTACTGCATTTGTGTGCTGCGTATGTGTGTGTGTGCGACGTGTGTAGGTACATACATAGGTCGGTAGGTAGGTTTATGTAGTCTTACGCGTGTACGGTTGATGTTTGTGTTACATTCGGTTTACAACAGCCTTAGACTTACATTAAACATTCCACCCTAATCCGTTGTTAAACCCTTGCACAGACTAAACTAAACATTTACCGCCATTAATTCCACTTTATTCCGACGTCACGTTCTTCGAGTCGGGCATTTTCTTTCATTTACCCTCTCCCCATCCACTCACACCATCTGTGTGTGTGTTGTGTGTGTGTGTGTGTTTGTGTGTGTGTGTGTGTGCGTGTATGTGTATCTACGTTCTTCTGGGCGTACATTATACTGCTTATACACACGCTTCAAAGATTTATTAGTCTGTTTTGTGTGTGTTTGTATACATACATACATACACATATACTATATATATATATATATATATATATATAGAGAGAGAGAGAGAGAGAGAGAGAGAGATGGGAGGGAGGCAGATAGATATACATATATATATAATATACACACACGTGAATGTTTGTGCGCGCGCACGTAGTATCACATATAAATTCATAGACTTTTGTATGCAAGTATTCTTCCAACGATGTTATGTAATCATCGCTAATGTTATCATCACCATTGCAGCTAGCATCATCATCATCATGTCGAAAGGTATATTCATACACAGACACACACAACTATCCGCAGACACACCAGGAAAAAGACTTAATTATGGAGAAACTGTCGGCGTGGATCATAATACGTGCACGTGGGCATGTGCGTGTACACACACAGACATCACGTATATCTAAATATATATATATATGTGTGTGTATGTGTGAGTGAGTGAGAGAGAATGAGAGAGAGTGAGAGAAGGAGAGAGAGAGAGAGAGAGAGAGAGAGAGAGAGGGGCAGTTTAAAGCTGGCACGCATGCACACACATATACAAACTTCGAATGCAATGGACACCTAAGAGATTTCTGTTTCATCAACGAGGCACAATTAAGTTAAAGCTCTCCAGCTGTATGCTAATTACAAATTGATTACAGTCGAGAAGACGTGCATATTGCAGTGTGTATATGCTAGAGTAAGCACGTAACTAGTCGCTATGTCAGACAGACAGTATGGATTGTGTGTGTGTGTGTGTGTGTGTGTGTGTGTGTATGAGGTTCTCACTGGGAAGTCCAATGAAATATTATTATAAATGATTTGAGTTACGTAATAACCAACCTAATGGACTGTAACTACCTGTCTCACATAGTCCATTTATTTGGCTATGTGTATTTACTCAGGGGTATAGGGCATACAGATGCTTGAAACTATGATGGCGATTGTATATTTATTGTTTGTTATGGTGGCAAACTGGTGTTATGTTTTGAAATGTTTAGCAAACACTGTCCTATTTAGTGTCCAAATTCCCTCTTCGTTTGCTTTGACCGTTCAAACATTCGTCTATGTGACAATCAGTGTTATGAAAGATCGATAACTGAGCCATATATACCTGGCTTAAGCATTACCAATTGACCAATTTGCAAAGATTCTGTCGACGTAATTTCCTCGAATTTCCTCAGTTCATTATTATCAGTATTCTTCGCCAAATGTGAACTCCAGCAACTCATTAACAACTGATCCATAGGACTAATTAACACTAATTGACTTTCCAAGTTGATGCCATCCACTAAATGAACATAGCACACACACAGAGGCGCACGCACGCACAGGTGATATTCTTCCACTCTTACCAATTCTAGCTGTCCATGTTGTTGTCTGTTAAAACGCAGGAATTCTTTACTGGTGTGAATATTCTGAAGCAATATAAAAATAACACATCCGGACCTGTAAACGTCGAGACACGAACATATGTACACCGCATGGCGAAAGGGTCACATGTACTTATCGCATCCAATCGGAGTGATTACTGCCTCGCGTTTTCTCTTTTGGTGCAAGCATCCACAAGGAAATAAAACATAGAAATAAAAACATAGAAAAAAACACATATGTGGACATGTAATCTATAAATTCCTGTTTCGTTGGGGATTTTGAATGTAGAAGTTAGTTGGTACTTTTGGTAAGCACCATCCACTTGTAGAATAGATAGTGTTAGGAGAGAGAGAGGAGAGAGAGAGAGAGAGAGAGAGAGAGGGCACACCCAAAGAGCGAGAGACACGGATGGACAGGCTTTAGAAAGGTGTACATGTTAGCCATTGTAGTTAAAATCTGAAATGATATAATCAAATAGCACGGAACAATTAGACGGTTACTCGACCTGCTAGAAATAATAGTAGGTCATTACTTTAAATAGGGAACGATATATTAATCAATGGAGTCATTGATATACAAACATAAGGGAGGGTCACGGATGAAGAACATCGATTTTTGTGTGTGACGCCCCACCCCTTTTTTATGTATAAATAAATATTTTACTAATTTATTTCTACTATGAATCATTTAATATTTAATATGATATTATATAATTTGTATACGATATTATAATAATGTTATAATAAATTCATGGCGTCCCCCAACCCACTGCCTTCCTCCCAACGCCTCCGTTTTCTCTACCACCCCAACCCCCACCGCCCCTTAAGCACCAGCGCCCTACCGGAGCGTCTCTAAGCCCAGCGGTGGGTGGGGGGGTAGCGCCCACTTTGAGAACCTATGGTGTAGTATAATGGTATTTCTGTGATGTGTGTGTGTGGTGTATGCTTGTACGTGTCTTTTAAATGGTCATTATGATTCTTGTAGGATAAGATGTAGTATATTAATTACGGCTAAACCACGATATGGCATCGTTTAAGAATTCATTCAAGCAGAGAAATTAGGGGACAGTTTGGTCACACGACCGATTCCAGCAGGAATGGTTTGTAATGTGTAGAATATCCCTTATTTTAGGTCACTGTGGCTGTGTGGTAAGTAGCTTGCTTACCAACCACATGGTTCCGGGTTCAGTCCCACTGCGTGGCACTTTGGGCAAGTGTCATCTACTATGGCCTCGGGCCGACCAAAGCCTTGTGAGTGGATTTGGTAGACGGACACTGAAAGAAGCCCGTCGTATATATGTATATATATATATATATATATATATATATATATATATATACGTATGTGTGTATATGTTTGTGTATCTGTTTCCTCCCCCCACCCCCACCCCACATCGCTTGACAACCGATGGTGGTGTGTTTACGTCCCCGTATCTCAGCGGTTCGGCAAAAGAGACAGATAGAATAAGTACTAGGCTTACAAAGAATAAGTTCTGGGGTCGATTTGCTCAACTAAATGCAGTGCACCAGCATGGCCACAATCAAATGACTGAAGCAGATGGCTACAACTTAACGATTGGAATTTGAAACGTTTGAAAGAAAAAAGATAAAAAAAAACGCATTAAGTTATCCTATAATGTCTTTTTTAACAAGATTGCAGAGAAAATGAGGTTCACACACACATACACTGGTCATGAACCTCGCCAAGAAAATACAGGATAGAGACAACGTAGATTTGTATGTACAATTTTGGAATCTACATCAAGGTTTAATATTCTGTATGCCTGCCTGCCCATGTTACCATGGACACACAGACACACACACTCACATAGACCTCAATATATTAGATATAGGCGTATATGTGATAACAATCCAATTTCATCGCCAACAAGCCACAGTTTCATTGGGAATATAAGAATCATATTCTATTGAAATAACAGTAATGAAACATGTTGATATATGAGAACGTTCACTTTATCTTCCGAACTCATCTGGTCCCCAGAAGGGGATTCGTTTCCACTCAATTCATGTGTAATATCTACGCATTCAGAAAAGAAACGTACATGTGGCTGTATATCTACACTCTTTATACACACTGTCGATAATGTATGCCCGTGAATCTGTGTTAGCACATTATGTGCATTCATAAACTCATTCTAAACGGTGCATAAAATAAACATATATATATACATATATATATACACTAATGTACACAAATATATACACTTCTGAGTGTTACTCGAATACGTGTATAAACCATCAATACTTATATTGAACTATTCCACACACACACACACACGAATGTTTCTGCATAACCAATTACACATCGGTTGTTAACAAATATACACACACGCGTGCGCCCGCGTAGTCAGCAAACCTGCAAGAAATAGCAGTTGAAGTTCAATCAAATGCCATCATCCCAGTTTAAAAACGACGGTCGCATTAGGGAAGGTAGTCCTACGTTCACCAAACACAAAAATAAGGAGAGATGATATCGGTTAAAGGAAATTGGTTACAGTTCTTATTTCTTTATTACCCACAAGGAGTTGAACAAAGAGGGGACAAACAAGGTCAGACCAAGGGATTAAGTCGATTACATCGACCCCAGTACGTAACTGGTATTTAATTTATCGACCGCGAAAGGATGAAAGGCAAAGTCGACCCTGGGCGGAATTTGAACTCAGAACATAACGGCAGATGAAATACTGCTGAGCATCTCGCCCGGCGTGCTAACGTTTCTGCCAGCTCGCCGCCTTATAAGTTACAGTTCTGCCAGGCCAGAGTAGACCTGTGGCCAAACATGAACGGCAATTAATACACGAAGCAGTCCGTTAATGTAAAATGTGGAATGGCAGCTAAAGAGAAAAGTTGGGCGGAGGCAGAATAAGAAAATAAGAAGTTGAAAAGATGGCCGCATGACTGAGGGTAGGAGCGGAAGTGTTATGTAATATTAATAATAAATATGATTTATGATAAGTTATTATATATTTTACGGTCGTTTTGGGCGTTTCAGAGCAGAAGAGGATTGAAACAGAGAATATATAAAGAAATCAAAAGTTACACACACACACACACGTATATATAAACACACAGAGACACTCATGCACACACACACACACACACACACACACACACACACACACATATATATATAAGCATATTACTCGCACACAAGCTAGCACACTTGTAAACACAACTTCGAGCATATACATGCGAACAGTTACACACGCACACACACACACACTTGCACTTTCGTAGACACGATATACACACATAACACAAACTCGAAAACATGTCTTCTTTATATATATATATATATTATTATCATGAGTAGTAGTAGTAGTAGTAGTAGTAGTAGTAGTAGTAGTAGTAGTAGTAGTAGTAGTAGTTAATATTTTCTCATTCACCACACTGAACGCCCATCTTACGATCCTTTCTCTTTCTCTCTCTCTCTCATTTCTTTAACATCAGACGAAGTGATGATGAGAAATATATAAGTGAGACATTTCACGGCTGCTCTAGGGAAATAAGTTTGCTGAAAGGCAAAGGAAGTTACCAAATATGGCATTTCTTCACTTATTCAGTAAACTGTTGCCTGCATAATAA
>NC_042997.1:109784571-109802071 GCF_006345805.1 Octopus sinensis | reverse complement strand
CCATACTCCTGCTCGTGATCAGAGATTCATATATCATCAGCCACCAAGGGGCATGCTCAAGTGGTTAAGGTGACAAGCAAATTTGTGGTATTGGGCAGAATATTTGCTGTAGTACATATTTTACAATAAGACAAGACATGTACCCGATAACACTTCCAATCAATTAAGATCAAAAGCCACCGGATTCATTGCCCGAAACCCCTGGAATCTTATATGAGTAGCAGGCTTACTACCTGTAGCCTATGCTACCATGCAATTTGTTCTCTTCAATTATCTAATATTATTTTCCTGACGATTCTGGCAGTGCAAAGGAGGGAAACGTTTTGCAGCAGCTCCACTGGGCACTCCATTGATACTGTCCCCTAAACCCTAACATTTATTATTATTATTATTATTATTATTATTATTATTATTATTATAACCACTGCATTATTTTCACTGACTGCTTGAAAGTTCTAAGGGAAAAGTATGAATGTCTTTGATTCCTATGACACTAAAAGCAAACATCTCTGGTTTCATGACTCTTAAGAGAAACACTATTGCCTGACACACAGTCTGAAATTCTTCACGTTTTTTAATTTGCTTTCGAATCACTAAGTTCGACAATTGCATTTCTTTCATCCAGGGTCCAGCAAAGTAAATAGCAACAACGTCGTTAGAGTTGGTTCAATTCAAGTCAAAAACAAAATAAAAGGACCCAAAAGTCGTGAAATGAACCCCCCCATCCCACGCCCCACTCTTCCCTAATTGCTTATAGCAATGTACATGTTGGTTCGTGTATCTTGGAAGGACACTTGCCTCTAGTCACGTGAAGATGCCGTGCCTCTTCAAAAAGAGAGGCCATTGCTGTTTACTCTCTTCAGACTAAATGGATTCTATTTATTGACAACCGACACCAAAATATATAAAATAACTGTTTTGCACGAAAAGCGCGGCATTCAGTTGTGACCTGCCAGGAAATCAAGAGATTTTGAGAGCAAAATGAAATATTTACACTTCGTATATCGTCTTGGGAACCTTGTAATACGAGAGAAATCACTTATTGACCATTAACTCAAACTACATTCTCTATATGGGTCTGGCATTTATTTAGCTCTCGCACAACTTCTTGCTCTCTTTCTTTCTTTCTTTCTTTCTCTCTCGTTATCACCTTCCCCCTATTATATCACCTTCCTAAAAACTATTCACACTTTAGATTCTCTCCCTCTTAAACACCTCTTCAGTTTTCTCTTTTTTCCCCCTTCTCTATAATTGTCCTGAATTCAACTTCCTCTCTGTTCTTCCTTCTTTTTCTCGTCATAATATATTTAAACCGCCATTTTTTACTTTCGTTCTGCCATGTCTAATTTTATTTATTCATTTACAACTTCTAATTTATCGCCTTCTAACATTCTCTCAATCTATCGCCGCCATCATCAGTCTCTCGGTCTATCACTCAATAGCATCCACTATCACTCACTCTATCACTCGCTGTCACTCTTTACGATTACTTGTTCAGCCTATCACTACCTATCCCTTTTTACATCTCACCCAACTATTAAATCTCTCTCTCTCTCTTTCTCTCTCTCTCATATTAAAGAGAGAGAGAGTGCGTGTGTGTGTTTGTGTGTATGTGTGTGTGGTGTGGTATATATGTGTGTGTGTGTGTGTGTGTTGTCTCCAGCTCAGCCTTTTCCTAACCATGTCGTGCTTTGCTACTTTAAATAGTATGTCTTTTTCAAGGGTTTTACAAATGTTTCAGGAGAGAGGGAGGGAGAGAGAGGTAGAGAGAGAGAGAGAGAGAGAGAGAGAGAGAGAGAGAGAGAGAGTCTAAGTAGTTATTCAAACTACGCAAAACAACAGCTAGATTTCACTCAAATCACACTCTACCATCTGCAAAAACGATGAAGTCACATTGGATGATGTAATTCTAAAATATACAATAAGCGAAAAAGAGATAAACCGAAATTTGTCACTACTAAAATATCTTCGATTAGTATTCTCGTTTGTGAGACCAGTCGAGTTTATTTCAGATATTCTCATTTTAAAAATCATCTCCTGCTAATCGTTGAGAAGACGTTGGTGTTGCCTTGGTGGAGGTTTGCGCTTTCTGAGTGCTCTTGTTTTTGGATATTTCCACTTTATTTATATTTGAAAAGTTTTCGTTTTTTCTTTTGAATTGCAAAGTCTTTCAGAGTCTCACTATGGCATCATGAATAACTCGAAATTATATTTCCAATCATATAAAGTACTATGAATGTTAAGTTCAGCAAGTTTAAAGTGATTTCTTTTGTGCCGTAAACCATTTACTATTTTTGTGGTGCATCCCGCCCCTTGATGCCCCAAGTACGTGCTTCTTATGCTTAATGGCTAACCCATCGCTGTCTACAAAAGTAAAAGTCACAAACACCACGGTTATCCCACAATACCATCATCATCCCATCATCGTTTTTACCTCTACAAACACCGCTACTATCATCATCAATGTCATCATTATCATTATCATCGTCATCATCCTCTTCTCCATCACCACCAATGTCACGAACACAAGTAACCACTTCAAACAGACAGTAACGATAAAGTTCTCTTCGATTTCAGGCACTGCACAGTTTTGTTGTGACTTTTATAGATTTCAAAGGTTCTTTGCCCTCTAAGAATACGAAATGAGGATTCCAACAGTAGTGAATATTCAGAGTGTAGAGTGTAAAATATTTAACCACCACTGGGACCCAGAATGTCATCTTCATACAGCGGGATAAACTGATACGGTACTTTAAATTAGAGATTTAACACAGCCATATTATATTGGTTTTACATTTTAGCACAAGGCCAGAAATTTTGGGGGAGGTAATCAACTGATACTTATTGCATCGACCCCGAAAGGGATGGGACGCAAACTTGACCTCAGCGGAATTTGAACTCAGAATGTAGAGTCAGAACAAGTACTGCTAAGCGTTTTCCCGATGAGCGCCTTACATAGCCATATTCTATTCATCATCCTGCGTATATCACATTACTCCACAGACACATGCAGGGTTGAAAGAGAAAAGAATCCTCAGGTACGGTTAGGGTGGCACCGTATGAGACTTGGTCGAGCGTTTCAATTACAGCTACAGTCTATCCTACGGGCTTCCACACAGTTTCCATTTAAGAAACTCTTAGAGATTATTCGACTTGAGAATATGTAAAAAGACACGAGTCAAAACTCGGGAGTAGATCGCACACGGAGACACACACACATATAATCGTACACACACAAACACTCCTCACACACACACACATACACAGACACACAGAGACACAGACACACACACAGACACACAGACACAGACAGACAGACACACACACACACACACACACACACACACACACACACACACACACACACACACACACAAAGAGGGCTGGGGCCAGGCAAAAAACCGTCCATCCTTCTAAAGTCTAGTTGTTTCAATAACATCAAACAAAGAAAAGCATAAATGTGTCGTCTGTTTTTTTTTCTGTTTTATTTTAAAGAATGATGTTTTTTCCAGTTTATTTCTAACAGAAATTACCACTATTATGACATCAAGACAAGTGACTAGAATTGGCAGCGCACTTCAAGGTGCCGAAGAGTTCTCTGGAACATTATGTAGATCTGGATTTGTGAACAGTGGGTGTATATGTCTGCGAGGTTTAAGTGTGTGTGCATATAGATGTACATTGTATATATGTATGTGTATGGATATATATAAGAGATAATGGTGTCATTGAGACCCAAAGGTGTCAGGTAATGCTGAATAAGTGCTATAGACAGACCATAGTTAAGTTCCAGATTCGGTAATATTGCGAATAAAGGGTTCAACGTTGGTTCTATGTCAGCGTGTGTATATATGAATTTTTTGTGTAATGAGATAAAAAAAAAACCAAGGCAGTATAGATATTAACTTTTCCTCTCATACCGCCTCCGATGAAGGGATATCATTATTAATTAATATTCTAGAAACAGCTGTAAGACCTTCTATCTATAAATGCTCTAATATCTATACAGCCTTGGATTTTTTTTTATCTCATTACACAAAAAATTCATATATGGATATATATATACGCGTGTGGTTGTGTGTGTGTGTGTGCACGCTCGCGTGTACACATAAGTTAACTCTTCTTCCGCCACCATGCACGGATACTCCCATGAAATCTTAATGAATTTCGACCCAATCCAATAAACACATAGCGATTGATAAACAGGTTGGGGAGAGGAAGAAGAGATATTTAAGTGGAAGGAGACAGGGATGATAAGAAAGTGCAATAATCAGAGTGAAAAAGGTGTTGGTGGTGACGGATGATTAGACTGAAGAAGGGGCCATATGGCAGTGGCAGGGAGAGGTGATAGAGCAAGGTGGAGGAGTTATGCTGGTTGGGAATGGGATACGACTATATTGTAATAGGGGCAGGTGATACTGTTTGGGGGCTGGTGTGGTAGGTTGAAGTGATAGGATAGGTTGAGGGGAAGTTATGATGACAGGAGGGGGTGAAGATGACAGGAGGGGGTAAAATACCATTGTTTAAACTGTTTCTGCATTCGAAGTTTGTAAACCATGCCTTCCAATTTCAATGAGTATGTGTGCATGTGTGTATATGTATACACACACACACGTACGTAGATAGATAAATGTATCGATGTATGTTGCTGTGTTGTAAGAAGTTTGCACCCCAACCACACGTTTCCAGGTTCATCCCTACAGCGTGGCCCCTTGGTTAATTTGTCTTCTACTCTCGCCTCGCAAAGCATTGTGAGTAGATTTGGCAGATTGAAACTGAAAGAAGCTCATCGTGTGTATGTGTGTATATATGTATGTATGTATGTATGTATGTATGTATGTATGTATTTGCTCCACCCTCACCAAACGCTTGATAACCGGTATATTTCCTTTCCCATAATTTAGTAGTTCAACAAAACGGACAGATAGAATAAGTACCAGACTTAAAATACAAGTACCTGGATCGATTTGCTCCACTACTATTCCTCAAGGCGGTGCTGAAGCATGGCCGCAGTCTAATAACTGACACAAGTAGAAGGTAAAAGATGTAAGCATGTATGCATGTATGTATGTATGTATGTATGTATGTATGTATGTATGTATGTATGTGGGTGCGTGTGTGTGTATGTGTGTGTACGTGTATATATGCCCTGAGGTCACAACTTTTCCCTAGAGTCTTCGGTTCTCCGTAGCAACATCCGGCGTGTCTTGGCCGTGTTTTAGTCCATCCTTTTAAACACGTGGCCAGCGGTGCTACTCTTCACCAAGAACAATGCAAAATAGCAAAGCAGATTGAAGAGAATCCATCATCACAGTTCTACAGAATGAATTGCCTGATTTGTTTGATTATGACAGAGTCATAAATGAGCCACGGCTGGAAACGAACCGGTTTCCATTTGATCTGCCACTCATGAATAAGAAACTTACTTTCAGGCGCAAGATTCCATGCGCAACAGCCTTCCACCATTATTTTACTGTTATAGAATTATTGTACAAAATCGATAACTTTCTTTCCATTATGGCATACTTTTCCTTCAACGATACACAGGAATAAGTACTTTTCTTTTACAGCACTGTCAGCAAGAATTTGGAAAAACCACTGAAAGCAGTAAGATTTTTCGTCCATTCATTATTCCATCTTGACCATATCAAATTTAGTTTTATACTCAAGAATCCAACTGTCACTCGTTATGGAAATTGAAGCTTTCACCTATCACTGACGAGATTATGTGAAAATCGTAATTTTTAGAACCACCAGCAAACTTGCCATTCTGGAATCCACACCAACGCCATCACCAGCGTTGCCATTATTATCAGCTCGAACGCTGTTTTAGCGAAGATTATTATAAATCAGATTTGGAGAAATAAAAGATACAGGAATAAAGCCATTTGTTTTGGCAGATGGCCTTCTTGTGGAACAAAGGTATCTTAACACAAAACACAATGGCGACGTGTTGACAGGATAACAACAAATAGATCCTTCAAGAATTCTTATTACTAAGCCTTTCTCATACAGACAGACAGGGGGACAGACAGACACACACACACACACAAAAATTTGTAGTATAAGATATGGATTCACAGAATAGCGTGAATGTCACAGAAAGCACCTCTACCGGACTCGGCTAACAGACAACATAGTAATCCAATTCAATCGATGAAATTATTTCATGAGGAATATATAAACCATAAAAAGTGAAGAGGTGTGAGACGTGACAATGTTTACTTAACCTCTTGACATATTGAGGGTTACGGTCGTTTCGCAGCCTTCTTCATGTAGGGCTACAGCAGAAAAGGTCTTCTTGTGTAGGAATGGGGCGCTACATGGCTATTCGAAATTTAGTAAAAAAAAACGGAGGTGGGAGTGATCGAGGTGGAGCGGAAAGAAGAGATAAAATGGTAGAGATGTACAATGTATATATATATATATATATATATATATATATATATATATATATATATATATATATAATATTTCATTTTGATAAGCACCGGCTGAATGGATATAGTCTGGGATTAATACTAGGGTTAATATTGGGAGACCTTGATATTACTAATCCCAAGTAAACATACAGCAAAGAAACAAACAGGATATACTAAAAAAAAATTAGTGAGTGTTGGTGGGGAGGTTAAAGAAAGGTATAATGGGAAAAGGAAGTGTAGAATGAAAGAAAAGTAAAAAAAAAAGACAATATAAAAATATAATGAAATTATTCAATTAAAATGGATTCAAGTAATAACCATTGAATAGGGGTGGAGAAAAAATAAAACGGAAATACGGAAAATAGGGAGAGAGAGAATAAGGAGAGAGAAAATGGGATTGAAATTTTTGAAAAAAAGGGAGAAAAATAACAAAGCGATGGCAATTGTTCAGTTAAGGAGATTACGATACAAATGTAGGACGCATTAGAGGGAGGCAGAAGAGTAAAAGGAAGAGATGAAGTTAAGAGTTAAAGGAGAGAGTGTTTGTTATTGTGTCGACTTTGTGTAAGGAACAGAGTATTCAGGGTAAGTAGATGAATCGTGTTTGAATAAGCTTCCTCTAAAAAGAAGAAACAGTTTCTAAGTGACAGAGTGTCCTTTCTCTTTCTTTCATCCTCTACTCCTTTCACTTTGCGGCCATACTGGAGCACCGCCTTTAAGTTTGTGGAACACCATCTAAGGCAGCACTTTTGCGTTCCTAAGGTGTGCCTAATATCATCTTCAGGAAATGTAGATGTGGGTTTATATATATATTTCTTTACTGCCCACAATGGGCTAAACATAGAGGGGACAAACAAAGACAGACAAAGGGATCAAGTCGATTATATCGACCCCAGTGCGAAACTGGTATTTTATTTATCGACCCGGAAAGGATGAAAGGCAAAGTCGACCTCGGCGGAATTTGAACTCAGAACGTAACGACAGACGAAATACTGCTAAGCATTTCGCCCGGCGCGCTAACGTTTCTGTCAGCTCGCTGCGTTTGTGGGTTTAT
Organism: Octopus sinensis; assembly: GCF_006345805.1. Taxonomy (NCBI): domain Eukaryota; kingdom Metazoa; phylum Mollusca; class Cephalopoda; order Octopoda; family Octopodidae; genus Octopus; species Octopus sinensis. Next base: position 109,794,595 of record NC_042997.1, on the reverse strand, counting down.
ATATACAACATCAATCTTGCCTTTTGTGAGACATTTTTTAATGTTATATTAGTGTTTTGTCCTCTAAAATATATGATGTGTTGCATTACTGGATTGAATTTGCTTTCATGTTGTGTGAGTGATGTTGAGTGCTTTGTTATCACTGGTCCTGTAGACCAGTGCTACTCAAAGTGGTGGTCCCCCGGACCGGCGCTGGTCCGTGAGCTATCAGCTGCTGGTACACGGCGAGTTTGCAGAAAAGAAAGAAACATTCTAAAATGCTTATGTAACATTGTATTATTTGTTTACAAAATATAAGATTTTAAAAATTGTCAACATTTATTATATTCATTATATATGTTGTTTCCAGTATAAATTATTATTACTGAGAAATATTACCGGTTCCTGGCACATTGGGGGAAAAAACTGCCCTTACGTCACATTAGCTAGCTTGAGAAGCAATGATGTAAAGTATGGACGGGGCAGTGTAATATTAATGGGCGACACAAGAGTAGAATATCAAGTGACTTAATGGCGTTAGAAATCGGACGAACCTTGTGTAGATTCAACGACAATCTTGCAATAACACGATCCCTTAGCAATTCCAGGCTGGTGTCCGGCGTACTGGAAGACCACTAGAGTGAGGCAGCCCTTAGCTTTTGCTAAAGCATGTCTTGAGAACCCGCTTTAAACCCAAGCTACATCTGCTTCAGTAATCGGCGGCAACCTCGTCAGCGAATCCTCTGCGACGATCGATATTCGACGGTAGAATGATTTGCTACGGATTACAGTGTGTGTGTGCATGTGACTGGGGACCCACATGTGGACTTGTATTCCCACTGAAATTCCGAACATGAACTCCACCCCTCAACAACGTATGACAACTTACGCCTTCGGCGTCTGTGTTATCTGACTGCGGCCAATCATCGGATGAGGTCTGCATTTGTGAGGGACATGGGGAATTCGTTGGTCGGAGCCGGCTCCACCCATTCCGGGTGAATGTCACCATAAGTGCAAATAAGTACAGTATAGATCCGGGTATCTTGTATGCGAGAGATGTGCATAATATGTGTTTGTACGATGCTGTTTCGTGGTACAAGGTTAACACTTTTGAGGGGAGGGAGAAATTCGATTACACCGACCCCCAGTGCATCACTGGTACTTTATTTCATTGACTCCGAAATGGAGTGAGGCAAAGTTAGCTTAGTTGTATAGGGACGAAGCGCTGCAATGACTACACACCTCCTCCCTACTTCTTCAGTTGCACTAATGGAATGAGAAAGTGTCTTAGGTTATGCGCTACGCCGAGCAGGACTATTTCGTCGACTATTTGTAAAGTTGTCAACTTTGGTATGGGTTTTATATTTTGGTTCCCATATTTATTACCATACCCAGGGTTTCACTCATTATTATTTTGGTTTTCATTTTCATATTACACATCCCGGTTATCTCAATTTCTATTTCTTTGAAATCTGTCAGACGCTTTACCTTCTTCTAGGTGGTATTTTAGGCAGAATGAACGAATAGAAAGATACAGGTGTTTTGCCCAGCAGACAGAGCAAACAGTTCAATCCTCTCTCTGAAAATGGTCGGATTTAGGAACTGGAAAGGACGTGGTCAATTGTGTCATTGTAATAGTGACAGTCCGAGCGGGATATTAGCATATTTTATTATTAGTTTTAAGGCGTTAAGGCGGCAAGATGGCAGAATCATTAGCGCACCGGGCGGAATGCTGAGCAGTTCTGAGTTCTGAGTTCAAATTTCGCCGGGGTCGATAATTTAAGTAACAGCGAAATACTGAGATCGATGTAATCGATTTAATCCCCTCTCCCAAGCTGCTCTTGTCACAAAATTTTGAAATCATTATTAGCTTTAAGGCGACAAACTGGCAGAGTCGTTAAACAGGCCGGGAAAAATGCTTCGCGTCATTTCGTCCGTCTTTATGTTCTGAGTTCAAATTCCACTGAGGTGGACATTACCAGTCATTATTTCAGGGTCGACGAAATAAGGAAATAAGCACTGGAGTCGATGTAACCGACTGATCCCTTAACGCAATAATTTCAGGCATATAATTAGGAGGATTATCATTGATTATTAATTATTTATAGATAGCTATCATCGTCATTGGCAGAATCGTTAAAGCGTCTTGCTGTATATATTACAGTTCATTACGCACTGAGTTCAAATCATGCCGAAGTCAAATTTGTTTTTCAAGTATTGGGATCAATTAAAATTGCTGGCCTTGTTTCTAAACCAGATTATTATTATTATTATTATTATTATCTCTTTATGTTACAGGTTTTATTGGAGCTCTTGGAATCTTGCATGCTTAGCGGGCTCCCTACCTATAGCCTACGGTACCATGCTATCCGTTCTTTTCATCTATCTAATACATTCCCGATTATTCCTGCCGTACCAAGGAGGCAAACCTTTCCTTCATATTCCTCTTGGTGCCGTATTATTATTATTATTATTATTATTATTATTATTATTAGTAGTAGTAGTAGTAGTAGTAGTAGTAGGGAATGGGGGTGGCGCTTACGTTCTTTGTGCCTACGCATTCAATGTATTTGCTCATCTGGTGTATACTTGTATATTGTAGGTTCGCGGAGAATCTCCTGCCATATACCCTTAGATGCAGTATACATACATTTTTGTATATACAAAATATAGTTTATATGTATGTGTGTGTGTGTGTGTGTGTGCATATGTTTGTTTGGAGGCAGAGACATGGAGGTTGCACTTTAGTGCATGCATTTGCGTATGTGTTTGGTGTTGATGTATGTGTGTATGTAGGTTCCTTGGTGTATGTGTGCGTGTGTGTGGCGTTGGTGTAGAAATTGTTCCAGAAATAACATCAGTTCACAGAAGCATGACTCATAGAAGATGCATGAGTCAGGAACCCGAGTCCCAGTCAACCTCACCCACATGATGGAGGGGCGGGGTGAGGAGGATGCGAACTAACAGTAACGTTAGAATGGAGCAGGGGACGAACCAGTGTTTATTACCGAAGCAGTCACACAATGATAGCGATTAACTACGTTGTCCCCTACCCCGACACTCGGCAAAAGATAGGGAAGGGTCGGGATAGAGCAGAACATTAGGTTTTGGAAACAAGGAGAATTCAAGAGACAACGATCACAATTCTTGTTCCTATTTCAAGAGACCAACAACGCAGCTACAATCAGAAATATAAATCATTTAAAAGCGAGAGATTGCAACTAAAAAGCGCAGTGATGTCTCTCCCCACTTTTCTGCGACATCATTGCTTATTCCCTTGCATTCGATTTTTGTTTTTTGTTGTTTTTATTTATTTAATCCAATCTAGGTTATTAATTTACAGTTTAGCTTGTGCTGATTAAATGTTTCCATTTGATTTCATTTTAAATGGATTTGATTATCTCAATTCACTCCAATGACAACAACAGCATCCAGCTCGAAGCTGCGTTCCTCTTATTTTTAGAGAGAACGAAGCACATCTTGCCAGTCATACAAACACAAACGTTTTTCACCAATAAACGAAAGACGATAGTTTGCGACTTCCACAAGACACTTGTAGTGATATTTTCCTAGCATTTGGTAATCGGGATTGATATTTGTAAATGGTTTTTGTGGAAGAGGAGACCACCAACAAACGTTTCTCCACGCATCTAGACAAACATAATTTTGCTAACTTTTACCTGATGAAATAAGAGCTGTCGGTTCTAGCCCCAATACACCTCATTAATGCTTTAAATGCTTGTTACAAATGTTCCACAGTCCATCGTTATTTACGGTAAAATTGGCAGACATCCAAACCGAACGTAACTCAACCATTTTATACAAAGCCGTTTCGGCCACGAGGCACTGTTACACTTCACTTTGTCGGTCTCCTTGTCAACCCCACTCAGATTTATGTGTCCAGAAATTCGAGAAGCAGACTCACTCAGCCTCCTCTCCATCTTTTATTTCTTCTAACAAGTCTACCGTTCCATTACTCCACACACCCAACACATATGCTTGAACATTCTTCAAACTCCATTCTTCTCAAGAACCCAAGCATCCTCAATTCTCTTCACGCTTAATCCAATCAAACCATTCTTCATACAGATGATCCCAATTCGAGGAATTCGAAGCTTAAAATGATTTTTCTTCCTCTCGGCAATACCTTCCATATTTTACTTGTCTCAGTCATTAGACTGCGGCCATGCTGGGGTATCGCCTTCAAGAAATTTAATCGCACGAATCGACCCCTGTACTCATTATTTCAAGCCTGGTATTTGTTTTATCCGTCTCATTTGTCCAACCGCTAAGTTACGGGGACGTAAACATAACGATGGTTACCAAGCAGTGGTGAAAGACAAATACAGACAAACACGAAGAGATATACATACATATATATATATATATGTGTGTGTGTGTGTGTGTGTGTACGTGCGCGCACGAAGAGTTCTTGCAGTTTCCATCTACCATATCTAGTCACAAGGTCTCGGGCAGCCTATGGCTATAGAAGACGTGGAGGCGCAATGGCCCATCGGTTAGGGCAGCGGACTCGCGGTCGTAGGATCGCGGTTTCGATTCCCAGACCGGTAGTTGTGAGAGTTTATTGAGCAAAAACACCTAAAGCCCCGTGAGGTTTTGGCAGGGGGTGGTGGTGAACCCTGCTGTACTCTTTCACCACAACTTTCTCTCACCCTTTCTTCTTGTTTCTGTTGTATCTGTATTTCAAAGGGTCCAGCCTTGTCACACTCTGTGTCATGCTGAATCTCCCTAAGAACTACGTTAAGAGTACGCGTGTCTGTAGAGCACTCAGCCATATGCATGTTAATTTCACGAGCAAGCTGTTCCGTTGATCGGATCAACTGGAACACTCATCGACGTAACCGACGGAGTGCCACGGTTGTAGTAGAAGATACTTGCTCAAGATTCCACAGAGTAGGACTGAACCCGGAATCATGTGGTTTGGAAATCGAAATTTGGTCTTTTTATTGATACGTTGATCATATCTTTTCTAACAATTTGAAATTGTGAAGGTAAATAAAACACGTGCAACAATGGTATCCTACACCAGTCTTGCATTTCAGACTGGCTAATGTTACATATTTAAAGAGGAAGAAGGAGAAAGAGAGAGAGAGAGAGAGAGAGAGTCAGACAGAGAAACAGAGGGTGGGTGAGGTGTAGTTGTTGCAAAGGTTTTTGGAACCGTGCCATGAAAGCCAGGATTCCCATTGACGTTGTAATATTCCTACTAATAGTTTTTTTTTATGAATGGTTAAAAATTTTTGCGTTTGCAATCTCAACAAAGCAGAAAAATAGAGAACAATGGGGTTACAAAATATGAAACAGATTATAAAGAAGGGGTGGCGGTGTTTGTTTTTCATGTTTTTCAGTTTATTTGTATAAAGTAGGAAAATATAAGTAATTTGTGAAAATTTACTAAAAACTGTCCCAACCGCCGAAAGCTAACAATTAGGAAGGAAAGGTTATGTATTGTATAGGAGAGCGACCGTATATGTGTGTGTGTGTATATATATATATATGTGTGTGTGTGTGTGTGTGTGTGTACGTGCGCGCACGAAGAGTTCTTGCAGTTTCCATCTACCATATCTAGTCACAAGGTCTCGGGCAGCCTATGGCTATAGAAGACGTGGAGGCGCAATGGCCCATCGGTTAGGGCAGCGGACTCGCGGTCGTAGGATCGCGGTTTCGATTCCCAGACCGGTAGTTGTGAGAGTTTATTGAGCAAAAACACCTAAAGCCCCGTGAGTTTTGGCAGGGGGTGGTGGTGAACCCTGCTGTACTCTTTCACCACAACTTTCTCTCACCCTTTCTTCTTGTTTCTGTTGTATCTGTATTTCAAAGGGTCCAGCCTTGTCACACTCTGTGTCATGCTGAATCTCCCTAAGAACTACGTTAAGAGTACGCGTGTCTGTAGAGCACTCAGCCATATGCATGTTAATTTCACGAGCAAGCTGTTCCGTTGATCGGATCAACTGGAACACTCATCGACGTAACCGACGGAGTGCCACGGTGTAGTAGAAGATACTTGCTCAAGATTCCACAGAGTAGGACTGAACCCGGAATCATGTGGTTTGGAAATCGAAATTTGGTCTTTTTATTGATACGTTGATCATATCTTTTCTAACAATTTGAAATTGTGAAGGTAAATAAAACACGTGCAACAATGGTATCCTACACCAGTCTTGCATTTCAGACTGGCTAATGTTACATATTAAAGAGGAAGAAGGAGAAAGAGAGAGAGAGAGAGAGAGAGAGTCAGACAGAGAAACAGAGGGTGGGTGAGGTGTAGTTGTTGCAAAGGTTTTTGGAACCGTGCCATGAAAGCCAGGATTCCCATTGACGTTGTAATATTCCTACTAATAGTTTTTTTTTATGAATGGTTAAAAATTTTTGCGTTTGCAATCTCAACAAAGCAGAAAAATAGAGAACAATGGGGTTACAAAATATGAAACAGATTATAAAGAAGGGGTGGCGGTGTTTGTTTTTCATGTTTTTCAGTTTATTTGTATAAAGTAGGAAAATATAAGTAATTTGTGAAAATTTACTAAAAACTGTCCCAACCGCCGAAAGCTAACAATTAGGAAGGAAAGGTTATGTATTGTATAGGAGAGCGACCGTATATGTGTGTGTGTGTATATATATATATATGTGTGTGTGTGTGTGTGTGTGTGTATGCATGTGTGTGCATATATATATATATATGCGTGTGCATGTGTATATGTGTGAGCGCGCGCACAAACACTCAAACATACACACATATATACACACGCACATATATACACATATACACACACACATATATATATATATATATACACACATATATACATACACACGCATATATAATTACATGGCTTTATAAAAGTCGATGTTTAACACATGTCAGATAAAGAAAAAAGTAGTAGTAGTAGTAGTAATGGTGATGGTAGTAGTGGTGGTGGTGGTGGTGGTGGTGGTGGTAGTAGTAGTAGTAGTAATAGTAGTAGAGAGAGAGAGAGAGAAAGAGAGAGAGGAGAGAGAGAGAGAGAGAGAGAGAGAGAGAGAGTCGGTACCCCACGGAACACCAAACTTCACTACGACTTTGTCGCCCCGGGAAGAATGAAAGGTTAAGTTGACCCGGGTGAGATTTGAAACCACAATGTTAATAACAAAACAAAAAAAGAAAAGAAAAGAAAGGAAAAAGAAACAGACAAAACAAATATTGCGAAGCATTAATGGCCCGAAGTTCTAACGGTTCTGCTAATTCTGCAGGAATAAGAATTCTTTCTTGAAACGTATTTGCATTGACATACGTACATACATACATGCATAGCGGTTCGGCAAATAAATATCGATAGAATAAGTAGAAGGCTGAATAAAAAATATAAATATGGGGGTTCATTCATTCGATTATAACATTCTTCAAGTCGTTGCCCCAGAATGGCCCCAGTCTAATGACTGAAACAAGATATATATATATATATACAATATAAGAAAATGGAGAAATACATCCCAATCAAATATGAACTAACAGATAATACCCAATCACATACTTTATTAAACCACCCATGGCCGAAACACCTCTAAGATGTAGTTTATATTTATATTTATTTATATTTATATTCTCTTATACATATTGTACTTATTGTATCATATTACTCCTTTATGTACACTGTTTTGTTCTATATCATTATGTTTGACCTTAAAGTTTCTTATGTGGTGGTTTAATAAAGTATGTGATTGGGTATTATCTGGTAGTTGATATTTGATTGGGATGTATTTCTCCAGTTTCTTATTTTGCATTATGAATTTGTGGTAAAATATGTTACCTTTGCCCATATAATACAGTAGATGAATTAATTGCATCGCAATTCTTAACATTTATGTATTAACTTTGTTGGGTACTTCACTAGCAGTATATTGGATATATGTTATCCCATGGAGGGTTGCATTTACAACCCCTATCTCAATTTGTATATATATATATAATATAAAGTAAGACAGGGGTTATGGGTGTAACCCACTATGGGATAGTATTTATCCAATATACTGTTGGTAAAGTACCCATATTCTTAATACATAAATGTTTTTAATTGCAATGCAATTAACTCATTTATTGTATTAAACGGGTGAAGGTAAAGAAATATTTTTACCATTAATTTATAATACAAATAAGAAAATGGAGAAACAAATTTAGTTTGTTCATCAACTTTCGGATATTAGACTGTTGGATTATTTATTCATTTAACAAAATGAGAACCTCAATAGCATATATATATATCTTATGATTCAATAAGATATATATATATATATATAATATATATATATATATATATATATATTATATATATATATATATATATATAATATATATATATAGGCAATCCAAACAAGAACAAGCAAGAAAAAGTAACGTGAGGACGTGGAACAAGTACTGTGTTATTGGCCGCTCAGAAAAGGAAACAAAAGATGATATATATGTATATACACACATACATATATACATACACATATATACACACACGCGTACATACAGAGAAGCGAAGATGCTGGCTTCATTGTTAGTCAGATGGAGGTATTTGTAGAGAACTCCATCCATCATGTGCAAGCGATCATTTCTCCCATGCAGCTGCCGATGGAGAAGTAAGAATGTGCAGCTGTAATGGAAGCATTGATTCTTTCGCAACATGACGTAGACAGATGGAAATAGTCAACGCTTATTTAACACCATTTGCATCTCGTCAAATAGCGATGTCTGACTGTTTTATTAACTTCTCAAACATGTAACATATTTTCAAACAATTTTACACGAGCGCTGGAAGGAATTTCTATAGGGTCACTTAACCTGGTAGAAAGAGCAGCTAAACAACCGCGCGTGGCTGTGTGCTAAAAAGTTTGCTTCCCAAACACATGGTACCGGGTTTAGTCCCGCTGCGTGGCACCTTCCGGAAGTGTCTTCTACCATAGCCTCGGACTGACCAAAGCGTTGTGAGTGGATTTGGTAGACGGAAACTGAAAGAAGCCCACCGTATGTGTGTGAGTATGTGTGTATCTGTGTAAATGTGTGTGTCTGGAGTTTATTCCTCACCACTGTTTGACAACCTGCATTGGTATATTTACGTCCCGTAACTTAACGATTCAGCAAAAATGACCGATGGAATAACTACCAGGCTTAAAAACATAGAAGTGGTGCCGTGTCATTGGACTAAAAATTCTTCAAGGTGATGCCCCAGCATGGCCGTAGTCTAGTGGATGAAATAAGTAAAAGATAAAAGAAAAATTAAAAGCTACGACGTATTTTCACACAATTTTACACGAGCGATATAAGGAACTTCTACACCGTCACTTGACCTGCTAGAAGGAGCTGCTAAATTACTCTCCTATTGCGGCTTACCAGATTTAGAACAGGACACATTGATAAATATGGTCTTGGGCCTATTGAATTTAGGAAGAAAAGGGGATTGTATAGCCTGTTTTTTTATGTAGAGAATATCCAGGTTTCTTTCGTCGTCCGCTCCCATCACCTTAAGATATTCGCCTCTCAACCTTTCGCATTTCCAGTCTTCGTACGATAAACCGGAAACAGCAAACGACGAACTCCATTAATGAAGTCCTCACTTTTCGATAAATATAACATTTACTAGCTTTTTTGCATTCAATATTCCATTTTTCTGTTCCTCTTTGCTATCACTTTTTGGCCAGATATTTTACACGTGCAATCACACACACACATAACATATATATATATATATATATCAGATAGATAGATAGAGAGAGAGAGACGGGGTGACAGAGAGAAGGAGAGATTTTGACTTGACGCCCTGAGATCATTTCTTATTTTTTACGTTGCCCCTTCATCTCAAAATTGCTGGCTTTGTACCAAATTTATTATCATTATCATTATTATTATTATTACTATTATTATTATTATTAACAGCTCAGGTTCAGTGTTATTCCTGGAAGTATTTATGTGGATGTGGGTTACTACATGTAATCTTAGGGATCCACAATCAGTCTTTCAAGTGCTTAGAACCTTCTTGATAATCCTTGCTCTCCCTAAGCGACA
>NC_042997.1:109764571-109779571 GCF_006345805.1 Octopus sinensis | reverse complement strand
AAATAATCTGAAAAATTGTACTAGCTTGTCTGATTATTGTATTTTCAGAGGTATGAAACTAATAGTAGATTGCATTCAAATCCTGTGCATATTAAATGATATCTCTCAGATTACAGAATAGTACGCAATGTGTGTGTGTTCATCGGCTTCATTTTAGTTCACATCCATCCAAATGTATTCTTGGTTCGCCCCTTACACTTCGGATTAAAAGCCATCCTACAGGTTTGGATAAGGAATTGGAAAATCTAATTTTCTTCATTTGAAAGACGGGATACAAGAAATAAAGTATTTGAAGCTTCAAACTTGTCTTCAGATAATTGCAATCAACAACAAAAACTTCGCTGAAACACTCCCAAGAAACAAAAACAAAAAAAAAATCAAATGGCAAGAACAGCAAAAACAGCAGGTTTGGAATTAACAATAAATTGTGAAATATACGTGCATGGATGTTGTAGGTGTGTGCGTGAGAGAAATTGTGATGTTTTGGGCCCGATAATTGATGATGGATGAACATGTCCACGTCTTGTGCGTGATTTTCCCATGTATTCCTTTGTCATCTACCTGCGCAACATTTTACTCTTTCTTCATACGCACACACACACAGATGTATGTATGTATGTATATATATATATATATATATATATATATATATATATATATATATATAGGTATGTTGGTATATTGATGAAAACAGGAAAAGTTGAACACAAAATGTGAAACTGCCAACACATGAAACTCTCGAACCTTGAGTCACTTTGTTACTTCTGCTAAGTACTACATATATATATATATAAATATATATATATAATAACAAAATAATAAATAAAACATATGCATATATACATACATATATGTACGTACCCACATCTATACATATATGTACGTACCCACATCTATATGTATATATACATGCATATATGGGTACAGGGCATCAAAAAAACGTTGAACAGAATGAGAAGCGAAAACATAAAAACAAAAACATGGAAACGAACTTTTTTTCAAACAACGAAAAAACAGAGTACAAGACATACAACACAAGGAACATTCCCCTTCTTCAGCTGCCCCTGCTATATGCGTATATATATATATATATATATATATTATATATACGCATATAGATGCATATAATTTGTATATATGTATATACATAGAAGCATATAAATAGATGCATGAGTATAGATATACGCAGACACCCACAGACACACACACGTGCGTGTGTCTATGTCTATGGCGATCTTGTGTAAGTGATGTGCGTCTGCCTAAGTATGTGCTTCGAGAATTTATCGGAATGTTATACATTTCTGACTTTGCATGAATGTAGACGTCGAGCTTGTTTTCTGCTGTTGTTCGCCCCACCCTTAAATCTATACAAAAAAAATATCCAACACAAGATAATATATATGTACAGATGATATACAGGCGAAAACTAAATGAATAAATAAATGAATAAATAATAAATATATAATAATAATAATAATAATAATAATAATAATAATAATAATAATAATAATAATAATAATAAAGCCCACCTCAGCAATAGGTGAGGTTTATAAGCGAGCGGTAGGGGCGGGTGACAAAAAACTTTGCAATGACAGCAAAGTATTGTGCGTGTATATATATATATATATATATATATATATATATATATATATATATATATATATATATACATATATATCTATATAATTTAAATGACAAGAATAATATATAATTGTAGTAGTGTGGTTCGGCAAATTTAAGTGTATAAAACCGAGATTGAGGGTTCTAATAAATTATACGGTGCCAATGACAACAAGCTACAATCACAACAAGAAAAACATGTGATGTAGAAATGTTATGAAGTACACGTGGTGGTGGAGGGGGGGGTGATGGGTCGGGGGCTAACGGTTACTTTTGTGTTTCCTTTTTTTTTGTTTTGCGTTTCTTTTTGTATTTTCTTCGCCGTCTGTTCTCTCAGACCTTCACACATTGAAAACATGAAAGAGGACGGGCAGAGGTGGGGAGGGACGTGGGGAGGTAATAATGGCGTCTGTTTCAGGCATCGGCGATGTTTCATTCTTTCTTTTTCTATGTCTTTCTTTATTGTTTGTCGTGGCGTCAAGATGATTGGCCCAAATCTCCCTGCCCCCCCTTCCCCCCTCTCTCACTCCATCTGTTCCGCCTACTTAGCCGTCTATCTGTCCCTCTGTCTGCTAGCTGTCTATCTTTCTGCTGATCAATCAATCGCTGAGTTTAACAACCTCTCTCTATCTCTCTAACTATCTCAGTTTACCTCCCTCTATCTATCTATCTATCTATCTATCGATCTATCTATCTCAGTCTCTCTCTTCCTCTCTACCTATCCGTTTGCCCATCTACCAAACGCTCTGTTTCTCTCTCTCTCTCTCACTCTGTCTGCTCTCTCAACACACACTCTATATACATCATTCTACTCAACGCAGCATGCACGTTGGTGCGGTGGCGCGTGTACATAATCAATGCTTTAGTGTAGCAACGAGACATTATACGTTTTAACCATAAATACAGCGGCCTACAATTAGAAAGCGGATCGCTGAGACAAAGGTACAAGACGGGTCCACTTACAGCCAGAGAGTCTGTGTTCCGAGACGTGTAAACGCGTCTGCATTCTTTATTTCAGACATATCCTGGCTTTCAGAAAATTCTTCATATGTAACGGGGAATGTTGCAGCCAACCTCTAAAGAAATGAATCTTATTGTTTTATATTAATTCCGAAACTAAAATTATCAAATTGTTTGAAACTATTTGCCGAATAAATGTTACTACGGTTCATTATTTACTTATTTTTAAATAAGGAGGCGATATGGATGCGTCGGTACAGCGTCAATACCACCCGCTATCTGGTCTGCATCGCTGTGCTTCGAGTTCAAGGTCGATTTTACCTTTCAATTTTTTCGTCATCAATAAAAAAAAAATACACACACACGAGATACCCTGCGATATTCATTCCAGCCCTATGCATTTTGGGGGTTCAAATCTCACCACAGCCTACTTATATGGTAGACCTAATGCGTCGCTCGGTTTGATACCATGACCGAATATTTTGGACGCCTTTGACCGAGACTACTTTGTTGTTGGAAGAATTTAGGCCAAGTTTCTTCTTTAAGAGTACTTCCCCTCCTCCCTCCATGCCACTAAGAATCATAAACATAACCTTCCTCCCACCCTGAATAAAAAAAAGTAAATAAAAATGGTACGGTTAAGATAATAAGAAATGGTAACAAGAATTCGAGTAATGAGTTTTTGATGACTTAGTGAAAGAGGGCAGTGATGCCATTTCAAAACAGGTGGAAAAGTAAAAGTTATTCCCAAACCAAAGAACTGGTCTTGTGGATTGCATCCGAAACGTATTGGTATTCCTCTGCGAGTGTTGATGTTTTTCTTTTCCTCTGAAGAAATCACTTCCAGTCTCCCACCAGCCGACCAAAGAGGCGTCAGAGCTAATTAAGACAGCGTTTTTGTTTATTCTGAGGTTCGGCTTCAAGCGTTTCATTTGAGAATAGTTCTATAAATGTTGTGCCGTGACATTGAATTACATTACCGGGAAGACAATACGGCGGAAGTGACAATGGAGCCATTTTATTATTCCAAAGTCTTTCAGTCTCTTTATATTTTTCGTTTCCGCCCAAGAATTATTGGTAAAAAGTTAACTTGGAATTAACAAAGGAATTAACCGGGAAAGATAATATATAAATATTTATTGACGACTGGGAAAATGAGCTAAGCGCGAGAAGAGCTAGGTAGACAGGCTTACGTGTATACTTTGGTTTGATTTAACCATCGTAGCTTCGCCCATGCTACAGCACATAGGTCATACAAAATGCAAAACTTTGAGCAGGCAATGATTAAAGTAATAAGAAGGAAGGTCGCAAGCAACGGCAGAGAAAGCCATACCAGTGAATGTAGCAGAGAGGGCCAAACTAAGATGCGCGCGTGTGTGTGTGTGTGTGTGTGTGTGGTGTGTGTGTGTGTGTGTGTGCACGCGCGCGTGTGTATTCTCTCATGAGAACCCAATAAGGTCCGAAAATCGATTAAGGTTGTTCATCATTTTTTCAGTCAGCGTAAAAATGGCTAAAATTTTCCTTGTTTATAATTGTCCCCTATGTTACATATTTATTACACCATACCTTGATACTGTGTAAACTAAGATCCCCGTTGACAGACCGCTGGTATTTATAGAATGTTAAACACTTTCGGTATGCAAATTAAGGACCCCTTCATAGAGTAACTGCTGCATTTGTTGAGTATATAAACAGTTTGGCTGATTGTTTCCCTGGAGACTATCAGAACGCTGTAGGTGCCTCTGATGAGAAGCCCATAATGTTCGAAAATCGATTAACGTGGTTCGTCATTTTTATTCAGCCTGGGAAGAAATGGCTATAATTTTCCCTGTTTATAATTATACCATATGTTACATAATATATATATATATATATATACATACACACACACACACAAATATAATTAAAGGATAAAATAATTAAAAATTTTACCAATGGCCAGTATCTAAAATAGACCTGTTTAGGTATATTCATATATAGAGATTTATAATAGTGTAAAACACAATTATAATTAAGGGCAGAGAAGCTTCTGTGCCTCTATGCTGAAGAGAGACGCTAAACCCGTCTAACCGCTCCAAATCATCACTTTTTAATTTACACATGTTGAAAGCGAATTATTTTATGAATTTCTGTCAGTCGACTTCCTCGCTTTCAGCATGTGTAAATTATAAAGTGATGATTTGCAGTTAGATGCATTTGGCGTCTATCTTCAGCATAGAGGCACAGAAGCCTCTCTGCCCTTAATTATAAATGCACTTTATACTATTATAAATATCTCTCTCTGAATATATGTATGTATATATATATATATATATATATATATAGATCAATAAATGGTGGGGTTGTGTTGACCGCACGTGGAGAAATGATAAGTAAGGAAAAATTTTTTTAAAAATGCAGAATGCTCAAATGAAAGAAAATTTTAATAAAATGAGAAATTGATAAAATATATAAATATATATTTATTCAACCGGTTTTCGTCATTTTCGAAGCTAAAATGATAGTTTTATAATTTGGGTTTTATTGAAGAACTCAAAAGAGTTGTCTCCCCTTACTCACAACACAGGAACTGAAGAACCAGGACCACAATTACTACTACTTCCTGTCCTGCAAACATGCTGAATTTAACAACACAACACAACACATGCTCTTAATCCCTTTGGATCTTAACACCTCAAGGTAATTTTTTCGTAAACAACCATAAAACTCAAGATACACAACGAACTCACAATGTATCGGAGAACTTATTTTTTAATTTTTGTACATTTTTATCATTATTCTTTTACAAAAAACAATGCAATTTTCTTTTTTTCCCCTTTCTAATTTTTAAAAAAACTTCTTAAAACATAAATATTCTTGACAAGTCATACAATGACGAAAACCGGTTGAATAAATATATATTTATATATTTTATCAATTTCTCATTTTATTAAAATTTTCTTTCATTTGAGCATTCTGCATTTTTAAAAAAATTTTTCCTTACTATATATATATATATATATATATATTAATATGCTGGCCTTTGATAAAATTTTTTCGAAAATTTTATCCTATATTAGATGTACATTTAATTCACTTTCGGACTCTCTCACTCTATGAGAATTTTCAGTCCGATCACGCGGATCTCGAGGTATGCTGTGGAATTTCTATTTTGGATATATTTGGGGTACTTAAGTGTGCTCATGACTTAGTATTTACTTCTTCCATGGTTACGAGTAAGTATCTCATTTATTTTCTTATCGTATTTATATCGCTGATGAATACGAGAAAATTCTAAATGAATTAACTCAGAAACTGGGACCGATCCGATAATAATGAAATTTTTTAGAAATTTCTATCGGCTTGCTTTCGAGACGCGTGCTTATAGTGATAAATTATATGCTTATTGATGATTAAGTCTATTTTGGCATCGGATTTTGTTTTCTTTTACCCTTGTTTATAAGTTGTTATATATATATATATATATATATATCACATTAGCTTATCGTAGTTTCTTGTTTAGGTCTAAGTGCAATAATTTTCAAAAAACGACGAGGTTAATCGACTTTATCGAGTTTAGTTCTGAGTGGTACTTTAATTAATGGAACCCGAGAGACTGACAGCAAAGTTTTTTTCTGATCTTTTAAAGTTTAGTAATTATTATTTATCGAACCGCTAAGTTACGATGATGTAAACACATTAACACCGGTTGTCAAGCGGTAGGGGGACAGACAGACACACACACACACAACACACGTCGAGCTTCTTTTAGTTTCTCTCCACCAAATCCACTTACAAGGTTTTGGTTGGCCCGAGGCTATAGTAGAAGACACTTGCGCAAGGTGCCACGCCGTGGGACTGAACATGGAACTATGTGGTTGGGAAGCAAATTTCTTTCTACAGAACCACAAACTTTGTCTAAATTTAGTCGTCGACCTTCCCCCACCGCACTCCCCAGAACTAGACATTATCTGCAATTAGACAATTATATTTATTGACCACCATAGAACAACTATAACAGAGTATAGACATGTTATGGGAGTATCTTCATCATATGAGGCGAACGCATCAAACCGTTTCTGAATGAGAGAGCAACAGAAATAAGATCGAACGAATATCATCGAAGAAGAGAATCGCAGAAAGGAAGAAAAAAAGAAACCTAATTCATGAAGGACCTTTGGAATAAGAATTTTAATCGTTGTGGAACTGTAATAGGGAGGATGGGATTTTGGTTTTAGAAATGTTCAATAGGTACCAAGTACTTGTTGATAATTGGTCAAGAATGAAGAAACTAAGAAGAATCTGATTATGTGGAGGGGTGGCGGGGGAGGTAAAAAAAGACAAAAAGATATCTTGAAAAGATAAAGAAGGAATGGCGTTATCAGAAATTGTGAAAGTAGAGAAATGGAAAACGAGAAATAGTGACATTCTGGGTGAAGAAGAAGTAGAAGAAGAAGAAGAAGAAGAAGAAGAAGAAGAAGAAGAAAGGTAAAATGCATTGTGGGTAAAAGACTATATAGAGAAATAAGAATAAGATGGGATGAAGAGAAAGAAAATGGAAGCGTGAAGTATATTATGGGTGAGACAAACTGAACAAAAATACTGGAAATCCAGAGAAAATTATACATGAGAGAGAGGGAGAGAGAGAGAGAGAAAGAAAGAGAGAGAGAGAATATGTGTGTGTGGTGAAGAAATGAGTTTTGTTCTGGGTAAGACAGGTAAAGCAGAAAGAAGAAAAAAAAAGAATAAAACGAGTCTGTTGAAATGAAGACACGCTGGGCAGTTTATGTTGTCAATAACAACAATAATAATAATAATAATAATAATAATAATAATAATAGTAGCTGTAGTAGCAGCAGTCAATTTAAAGAGTTCTTCAAAAGCAGCAGAACTAGTTTTGTAGTTTTGTAGAAAATTCTTTAACCTGAAGAAGAAATATAAGAACATTTCATCTTCGTTTACAATCGGTCCTTACATAATATCTTAGGTAAATATTCATACAAATTCTTGTGAATATGCTCAGAGACAATCTGAAAGTGAGCGCGCACATGAACGTATTTCACAGACACATCTTCTGACAGCACAAAGCGAAATGAAAGCGTCCTTGTACTTTCATTTCTATAAAAATCGAATTCATATACCCACGTATCTCACACACACACCAACTCATTCTCCTTGCGCACCAGATTCTCGTTTATACATCCATATATTCGTATTAATAGATTGACTAATTTTTTTTATACACGCGCACAATCCTATTATACGCATACATTCTCAATATACACTTCTGCACAATGTTTTTTATTATATATTCACACAATACCGCTCTGTATAATCTCTATCCACTGCAGGCTAAGATGGCACACACATCCTTATACATATACATACATATGTATCTACATAAATACATACAAACATACACACACATATATATATATATATATATATATATATGTATATATATATATTAGTCATAGTATACACAGTAAAAACACTTGTACACATACAGGTAAATATATACACACATACATACATACACGATGCATGCGTTTCACATAAGTATACACACAAATTTCATTTTTATCATTTTTAATTCTTTCTTTATTGTATCACGTTTTCTTTCTATTGGTGCTTTGTCCGTGTGTGTGTGTGTGGGTGCATGTGTGTGTGTGTGTGTGAGAGAGAGAGAGAGAGAGAGAGAGAGAGAGATACAGGTTTATCAAATACAGTACAACACAATTTCTTGATCTATTATAATTTTATCCACCTGTAGCGGCGATGTCACAATTCTCAACTAACAATTCAGACTAACTCTAAATGAGAAGGGGAGATAATCTCATGACTCGAAACGGTTCCAATGTTGAGATTAAAGGAAAACTACAGGATTATTCCCCGGTGACAGGACAGTAGTGATGCACATCATTTCCTGCTGCAATGTGTGTCGTCGTTACGACAATTGTCCTACCCTGTCTCTAACAGCCAAGGAACACTGACATAAGCAACTCCCATTGAAAGCTTGTGTTCGTTCCATTATATGAAATTGCATGAGTTAAAATTGTGTTAAGAGAAAGATCTCAGAGAGTCCCGAAGACCTGGCTGCATTGCCAACGAGTTTGTCTCCTAACCACATGACTTCGAGGTCAGTGCCATCTTCAGATGGTGACTTCACCCATAGCCCCAATGGACTGAATAGCCTTAGTGGACCGATGCTATGTGAGTGGATTCAAGAGGCGGAAACCAAAAGAAGCCTGTATATAAATATACATATACATATATATATTTCTTTGATTTGTGGGTTAACAATGCAACCAACGGTTTCAGGTGAAGAGATCTTCACAATTTGTTCAAGTGTACCACATGGAAACATGGAAGTGTTAGTGGAAACGAGTACCAAAACTTCCATGTGACACACATGGATAATTGTGAAGATCTATTCACGTGAAAACATTGGTAGCCTTGTTAATCCAGAAGTAAAGAGTGTTTGCCCATCAATGCAGTGCTGAAAATTCATTCTCACTGTTCAATATTGGCATAAATATAAGGGGAGGGGTTTAATCGATAATAATCCCAGTACATGATTGGTACTTGATTGTATCGACTCCAAATGGATGAAAGACCAGGTCGACCACATGAGGATTTGAACTCAGCACATTAGATGTCGAAGAAAGGCTGCTAAGCATTTAGCACAATGAGCCAATGATACAGTCAGCTTTCCGTCTTCATTTTAACAATGGAAATTTCGCTTCGGCCAAACGCGATAATTTATTTTTTACAATGTGTCAACTGTTGAAAAGAATGGAACTGACAAATGGATGACATTTGCATCTTACAGCAGACGACTTTAACAAGAATAATAGTGCTTTCGGCTAAACAAGCAGCTGCAGTAGTTACTAGATTAAATATTCCTCTAATTCTCTCTGTCTCTCTTACACACACACACACACGGATATTTCTGGTTGCCAAAGCAGCTGATAATTTCTTCAAATAAAACAAAGAGATGAAAACATTCCGTTTCGAGAAACTCATTTCTTAACTATTCTCATTTCCACTGCTTCTTTTAGATTTAATATTTTCTTGAAATAAAGGAAACTAAGAAAACTTTTAAAAAAACAACGGAGAAGGTGGACATAATTATTTAATCGATTAGTAACTTGCTAATTTATTAATCAGTTATAATAAAAGCGTTTGATTTTCTTCTCTCTGTTTCCATCCTGTCGCATCAATTCTATCTGCAGTTTCCATTCTGCGAATTAATATTTAACCAGTTTTCACTCCTATTCTCTTTCCAATAGAATCTGGTGTTGTTCTTCGATGAAGATTTCAGTAAAAATAGCAACGTTTAACACAACTTCAGTCGTAGTAGTAGTAGTAGTAGTAGTAGTAGTAGTAGTAGTAGTAAGAATACAGATGATGATGATGATGATTTCTTTTGTTTGTCACTGTGGCAACGGATGAAGAGAACATTACAAAGACACTCTACAATTTGTGTGTGAAGTGTGTGTATGTGTGTGTGTGCATGTGTGGTGGGGCGAGGTTATATAAAATATGGAGAGAAGAAAAGGAAAACAGATATAAATATTCAAAATATACAAAGTATATGAAGGCGTCTATAAAGTAGCCCTAATACAAGAGAAACTCCGATTAGAGCCCGTCAAGGGACCCCTATAGATCCGGGGCAACCTGACTATTAGGTGCACAAAACCTTGTCCAACTGCTGTTCTCCAGTTGACAGGCACCAGCTTAAAATCTTTTCGTTCATTCTATTTCTGTTACACTCGTTTGCTTGCTTCATGCTTATTTGATCACCTCAGATTAGGGGTCACATGCTCACCCATTATCTTTTATTTTTTTCAAATTCACTGACAGAACACTTCCGTTTCTATCTTTACTTTGTTTTCCATGAAGAACTTGAAAAAGCCAATGTGGGTTTGAACAAAAAGAGTGCCCCTCAGGATTTCGGGAAGTTATTCCTAGGTGACTCCGGCCCGAAAATTCTCCGAAACAAACCAACTTGTTTATTTTCATCGAGGCCGAGAGTTTCCCCGAAAACATCATCGCCCTTACCCGCCTTATGTATTGCTGACGTAGAACTTCTACTAAGAGTATTCAAAATTTAGCATAAGGTAGACGGTTTTAGAGGGAGAGGAGGGAGAGGGCTAGTTGAGACCATCGACTCCAGTGGTCAACTGGTACTTATATTATTGATCCCTGAGAGATGAAAGGTAAAGTCAAGCTCTGCGGAATTTGAACTTAAAACATAAAGACGGGCGAAATACTGTTAAGCATTCTTCTTGGTGTGATAACAGTTCTGTCAGCTTGAGGCAGTTGTACAAATAATAATAATAACAACAACAATGACAGCACCAACCAAAATAATTACTGTCTAAATGGAAAAATCGTAAACTTCAGAGTCGATTATAAACACAAAATTTGTTGCTGCACAGAACTTGAGACGAATGTTTTATCATGGAGGATTCTGGTACTTAAAGTCTCCATGGGGAACTAATCTGTTCTCTTGGATTTCGTGATACAAAAACGGTAAATGGAGGCTGACTATAATAATTAGTCAACGCAACATAGAGACTTGTTTACTAATTAAGCCGATGTTAATGGATTAACCTCTCACACACACCAGTCAGACGTTGGACTAACTCTTCCTGTCTCCATTATCTTTATTCCCCCTAATTTTCTCTTTTACTGCCGACCAAAGCAAACCAACCAACTCCGTTGATTTGTCCAACTGCCGTAAACTAATTCGCATTTTGTTTGTTCCGAGCCATTTCCTATGAGGAGAGGGAGGAGGCCATTAATATCAATTTAACCTCCACTCTGCTGCTGCTGTTGTTGTTGTTGTTGTTGTGTAGATGATTTTACTATCATAGAACTTCCCTTTCATCCATAGAATGGTCAAACGACATTTTGTTGCCAGTAGATCACAGAACAATTTTCCCAAGAGATATTTTGGAATGTAATTATTAAGGTCAGAACTCACAGAAGAAGAGAATTGAAAAAAAAAGTGGTGGTGGTGGTGGTGGTCGAGGGGGTGGGGCCTTCAAATTTGGTGTAGCGTAAAAATATAATCTGGGGCCTAAATGTCTAAAGAATTACCCCCAAAACAATTGAATTCTACAGCAAAAAAAAAAAAAAAGAAACTGGTCCAAGTGGTAACATTCACACACAAAAAGAGAAAAAAAGAGTCCGTCGATTTGCTAGACATAGCAGCTAAATCTCTGTAAAATTACTGCTTATTGTCTTAAGAGGAAAAGAATACGTTAGACAATGTAGTTGTCATCTATATAACAAAATGATTATGGCTGGAACGCCTTTGACTAGAGGCCTCGCTGCACGAGAGTTGATCATGCGTTGAGAACGACAATTGGATGAGAGAGAGAGAGCGGGGAGAAGGAGACGGATGGACAGTTATTCTTTTCTACTCCAAGCACAAGACCCAAAATTTTTGGGGAATGGGGCCAGTCGATTAGACCGACACAAGTACGCAACTGGAACTTAATTTATCGACCCCGGAAATATAAAAGGCAAAGTCGACCTCGGCGGAATTTGAACTCAGAACGTAAAGGGAGACGAAATACCGCTAAGCATTTCGTGCTAACGTTTCTTATTTCTGAATTGCCCACAAGGGGCTAAACACAGAGGAGACAAACAAAGACAGACAAAGAGATTAAGTCGATTACATCGACTCCAGTGCGTAACTGGTACTTATTTAATCAACCTCGGCGGAATTTGAACTCAGAACTTAAAGACAGATGAAATACCGCTAAGCATTTCGTGCTAACGTTTCTGCCAGCTTGCCACATTTCCGCATGGACTATTATTAGGGTGGACAATTAATTCCAAGTTCACAACGAAGAGTTAAGTCCCTTCCGTTACGGTTCACAGCCAATCATGTTACGACGCTAGTATCGAGATGCTTTTTTTTTGTGTTGTGGGTTCGAATGATACTGGTGTCAGTTTTCTCGAACTAAAGAGGGCGGGAGTGTGTCTGTACGGCAATTACTTGATTTACTTTAAACAGCAGCGAAATCTCGCCCAAAAGATATCGAATAATAGTATACCTGAGTGTGAGTGGATTTGTGTGAGTGTAGTGTAAGTGTTAGTGCGAGTGTTACCGCGTCTGAGTGAGTTTTTTTGGGGCAAAGAAAAGCTAAAAAGAAAAGAATAGAAAAAAAAAATAACAGCTTTGAAGAAGGAGAAGGAAGTAAACGATTAACTTTCGACCTAGGTCGCTCTCTCTCTCATCTATATATATATATATATATATATATATTATATATATATATATATATTAGATAGATAGAGAGATGGATAGATGGATAGGGGGTGGATAGATAAATAGATAGATAGATAGAAGATAGATAGATAGATAGATAGATAGATAGATAGATAGATAGATAGATAGATAGATAGATAGATGCACAGACATATATATACATATATACGTACACACAAACTGATCTTTGACATAGTTATACACCAGAGAACAGACTGTGTGCGTATGGGAGCCTATGCGTGAGCGGCGGGCAAAGAGAGATGATGATGCGTAAAGGAAAAGGATCATATCATCATATCAATTTGGCGAAACGGTGTCAGCTTTCTGATTGACGTCCTGGTTGCGAGATGATAATATGGCGACACTGTTGTGTGAGGCCAAGAGGAAGAACAACACCGTGTGAAACTATCAAATATTTAAAGGTCATAGCAGTAGGGAAAAGAAGAAGAAGAATGTTGACAGAGCAAAGAGTCAGAGAAACAGTAGCAGATACATACGTGTGTGCGTGTGTGTTAAGATATACATATAAACAAATACACACGCAACCATAAAAACGCCCCTCACAATCACAGGTCGTGTCACACATGAATACAAAATTACTCCATATTAACAAAACGAAGTAATTTTTTTCCCTCTCAAATACAACGATGGCTAAACCTGTGATGATATATTTTTTTATTGTTGTTATTGCTTCCACAATTGTTTTCATTATTGTCTTTGTTGTTGTTGGTGGTTTGTTTGTTTGTTTGTTTGTTGAGCGAAGCGGTCTTCGTCCCAGAGCTCGCAAGATCGCGCCCCGGGAGAAGTCCGAAACGTGGTCCTTTGCTATTCGTAAGACTCGCAGAAGAGAAAGCAGGTCAACTTTCGACACCGAGAGCATCGATGGATGGATGAATGCGCATCCAGACTCAGCGGTTGCGTAGGAAGTCGGGGACAATAAACAGGAAGAAAGAGTGAGAGAAAGTTGGGGCGAAAGAGTACAACACAGGTCTCCACCAACCCCTGCCGGAGTCTCGTGGAGCTTTTCGGTGTTTTCGCTCAATAAACACACACAACGCCCAGTCTGGGAATCGAAACCGCGATCCTCAAACCGCGAGTCCGCTGCCTTAACTACTGGGCCATTGAGCCTCCACGTTGTTGTTGGTGGTGGAGGTGTTGTATGCCAAGAGCCTCCTGCCTGGCGAAGCTACACCAAGAGAGGTGCCACGTTATACGAACAGAAGAGGACTGCATGGGGCACAAAGAAAACGCGTAATGCCAACTCCTTGCCTTCAGCCCCGGCAGACGTCCAGTGTCCGACATCAGACTGACTGGTCACAGCCGGACACGTTGTGCTTCGTCGTCTTCTCTCTTGTGTGGTCGTTGGTCATTGTCAACAATGAAGGACGAAATGATAATAGTGTTGTATGTTATCACTTGGTCATCACGAGTGTTCATGATCGTGTTGATATTCTGTCGAACACATCCAGGTGATCCGTGATCAAACAGACATAAAGATTTTCCAACCATGACCATCCATTCGGTCTGTATTTAGTTGACGATATAATCTAATGCGGGTTTCTCTTATTTCAGGTGTGACTGCTGATCTGACGAACGTTCGGCTGCTTTTGCTGTCAGATTGAGAGATGAAATAGGGCAGTAGTAGACACCCTACGGCCCTAGGACATGGGCTGGGTTGCTAGCCAAATTTATTAGGTCCCCACTCCCCAAACAAACGTATAGTCCCTAGTAATTGTAACAATTAAAATATTACACTAAACTTTCAATATATTTATTTTGACAAATTATTGTCTGCACTTCTAATGCAATATTAACATAATTCACTTTTAAATTAAGTCAATATACTTATTTCTAATTTTGGCACAAGGCCAGTAATTTTGAGAGGTGTGGAGGACGATTACATCGACCCCAGTGCTCAACTGGTACCTTGTTTATTAAGACTGAATAGGTGAAAGGCAAAGTCGACTTTGGCGGAATGTGAAAATCACAACATGCAGAAACCGGAAATACCTGAATATATTACTATTAATAGGCGATATAAGCGTTAATTGGTTGATTTCTCTTGTGACACTTTACAGTGTAGCGAGAGGGAAAGGGGGAGGGGGTAGAAACAGTGAGGAACAGATAGGAAAAGGATTAACATAAGAAGTGCA
>NC_042997.1:109744571-109762071 GCF_006345805.1 Octopus sinensis | reverse complement strand
TGGCGGGTTGTGCCAAAACTGTCTAAACATGTAAAGCTATGCCACTCGAATGCGACTAGACATCAACTTGAGATGACCGTTGTGAAGGGGGTCAAAGTTACATGAGTCTAACCAGAGCGAACCTATATTTCAGCGAGTTCTAAGTGAAAGAATACTCAGACTTATAGAGAACTGATCAATAAAAAAAAACTTTCAAACAGATGCAGTGGATCTGTGCCCAGCAGTGGGCAGACCAGTTCTCAGAGTTGTGACGAAAAGCTCAATATTTCATGAAATATATTTAGAAAGTATTTAGCACTTTTGTCACTGGAAAAATGTTTGCCTCTCAAACCCTCTTTCATGGGGTCGAAGAGATTATAGTCCAGTGACGAGGAAGTGAAAACTGTAGTGAAGAAGTGGCTCAAAGAATAGTCAACAGAATTTTACAGGACAGGGATACATGCTCTCATTCGAAGGTGGAACATTGCTACTGAGAGAAACGGTGACTATGTTGAGGAGTAGGGATGCGATCCACAGAGGACCAGCTTCATTTTGATGTATGATACATGTATGTGTGTTGGTAATTATACCGGTCCTAAACAAAATGGCATTACTTTTTGACTCACCCTCGTATATATATATATATATGTATATGTATATATATACGTATATGCATTCATAAAATTGCACACAGACACACACACGTGTCTGTGCGTGCGTGTGTGCGTGTTTGTGCATGAGTGTGTTTGTTTATGTACGCGTATCCTCAGCAGACACCAGTAGTCGTATTGTCTGTTGCTTGTCTGGAAGCAAATGGTTCCAACTTGACTCAGAATGACCGATTTGTATAAGAGTTCTCATTTTCCTATTTCTTCGCAACTTCAACACTCTTCATTATCGTCTGCTCGCCCATCTAATCATCGCCTATTTTCATTACTCAACATTTCACCATTTCCAAATATTTTCCTTCACTCTACCTCAGTCTCTTCTTTATGCTCTCCCCATCTTTATCTTTTCTTCCCCATTACATTTACAAATCGCCCTACAGAATAAAATTTTCTCTTCAAATTATTTCATCAATAAACCGTCTCCTGGCCGCTTACCTCCACGAATTACTCGGCCGCCATTACTTGCCACACGTTCTTCTCTTCCTCGCCATTTATATTTCGTTTATCTTACCAATTGAAACTACTTTATTATAAATATCTCATCTCGTTTTTACTTTCATTTTTCCAAAGATTATAATATTTACAATAGATTTTCTTTTTCTTCTTAAAGTTCAATTTAGTCTCTTATATTTTCTTTCTTGGCACATTGTTCTTGTGATTCTATCTCTCTCTCTTTATATGTGTGTGAGAGAGAGAGAAAAGAGAGAGAGAGATGTGTGTGGGTGAAGCAGTCTTTCTTTGTGTGAGAGTATTACACCTAGTTTGTATACACGTATATCTAGAATTAAATGGATATACAGAAATATGTATATATACATATCTATCTATCTATCTATCTATCTCTCTCTCTCTCTATATATATATGTACATGTATGTATATATATAAGTATATATACATATTTGTATGTATATATATATAATATATATATATATATATTGTATATATATATACATATATATACATATTTGTATGTATATATATATATATATATATATTATATACATATTGTATATATATATACATATATATAATATATTGTATGTTTGTGTATGTATATATATATATATACAAATATATATATATACATGTATATATGTGTGTGTATATATATGTGTGTATATATATATATATTATAGGTACGTATATATATATATATATATATATATATGTATTATAGGTACGTATATATATATATATATATATATATATATATATATATATATGTATTATAGGTACGTATATATATATATATATATATATATATATGTATTATAGGTACGTATATTATATATATATATATATATTATAGGTACGTATATATATATATATATATATATATTATAGGTACGTATATATATATATTATATATATATATTATAGGTACGTATATATATATATATATATATATATTATAGGTACGTTATATTATATATATATATATATATAGTATTATAGGTACGTATATATATATATATATTATGTATTATAGGTACGTATATATATATATATATATATATATATATATGTATATAGGTACGTATATATATATATATATATATGTATTATAGGTACGTATATATAATATATATATATATGTATTATAGGTACGTATATATATATATATATAATATATATATATGTATTATAGGTACGTATAATATATATATATATATATGTATTATAGGTACGTATATATATATATATATATATATATATATATGTGTATTATAGGTACGTATATATTTTATATGTATGTATGTGTGTATATATATATATATATATATATATATATATGTATGTGTGAATATATTATGTATATATATTAATATATGTGTGGTGTTGTGTTGTGTGTATTTATTGTTTGGAACTTTTTCATCGTCTGTTATTTTTTACTTTCGACCTTTCTTTCTCCATTTACATCCTATCATTCCTATCATCGCTGCTGCTGCTGCTGCCGTATTCTTGTGGAGAACTTCGCAGACATATATCATTAGAGATAGATCAAATGGCGCTTATTGTTGTTGTTGCTTTTTATATATATATATATAAAGATAAAGAACCAATAAATGACATGTTTTAGTCAATTTGTTCGCAACAGTTGTAATCATTAAAAGTATATGTACCTGTGTATAAGTGTGTGTGTGTGTGTGTGTGTGTGTGTGTGTGTACATGTGTGAATGTAGTTCCCAAAAAAATGTGAAGTTATAAATGTAATCGCTCACTGAAAAGAAGTTTAAAAAGAAATAAATCTTGAATAAATTAGATAAAGTATAAGAAAAAAAAACAACACATAATCGAACAAAAAACAAGCAATAAAATGAAAAAAAACAAAAAAGTAAAAGTACAAAATAGCAAAACATAAAAATAATAAAGAATAAATTCTAAAGAGATGAGAAATATGGAAGCTGAGTAAGTAAAACTATTCAAAATCGTTTTGAAAAGATTTCGCTACAAAATGACGGTCTTAAAACTATTTCTATCATGGTAATTTCGAAGTATTTTTTTTCTTTTTATTTATTATATACTATTACATTTTTAATGGGTTTTTTTTTTGTTTTTTGTTTTTTTTATTCGATAAAATCGATAAGATCAAAACAGCCAAAAATACAGAAATAGATGCCAGCCATAAGAACATCAAGACCATTTCAGATTTTGGTGATTGTTTTTTTCTTTTCTTTAAACGGTTCGCCATAATTTCTTCGCTTCATATTTTAAAAAGTTTTTTTTCGATTATTATTATTGTGGTTGGTAAATTACTGTTATTATTATTATCATCGTCATTATTATTATCATTTATTATTATTGAAACTCTCAAAGATGTTTTCATGAAGCTTCATTACTACTTCATTCCTCTTCACAAGTGAACTCCACTCTTTGTCTTAAAAGTTAACAGTTAAAACTCCAGACTTAACATTTGACAATAAAGATCGATATTTCTACAGATGATTGCATATACCTTATATGTATAACGGAGTTATAATGATAAAAGGCGCCTCTGTCTATAAATGGCGGGTAGTAGAAATAACTACAGGAGGTTAGATATGAAACGTGCTACGATGAAGAGCATTCATTCCATCTGCAGAATATTTTTAAATAATATTTTCAAATAGGTGTGGCTGTGTGGTAAGAAGCTTGCTACCCAACCACACTGTCCCGGGTTCAGTCTCGCTACATAGTATATTGGGTCTCTTCTATTATAGCCTCGGATCGACCAAAGCCTTGTGAGTGAATTTAGACGGAAACTGAAAGAAGCCCGTCGTATACACACACACACACACACACACATATATATATATATATATCTGTGTGTGTGTGTTTTTGACCTCCAGCCATCTCTTGACAACCGATGTTGGCGTGTTTATGTCTCCGTAACTTAGCTGTTTCGCAAAAGAGTACGTTAGAATATGCACTAAGCTTATAAAGAATAAGTCCTGGGGTCGATTTGTTCGGCTAGAGGCGGTGCTACAGCATGGCCGCAGTCAAATGACTGAAACAAGTAATAAAGAAAGAATAAATATTTCCCGTGGCCAATTTATACCCTTCGAGCTCCTGTTCCGTGTAACCAAAAATTTAATTCGGAAAGTAAAATAAGGGAAGTTGTTACCACTCTTAACGATTTTATATTTTTGTTAGGTGACCTCCTAGCAGGATATTCAAAGTTGGCCACTTGCAACGAATGGTGATAAATTTTGGAAGTGCCCAGTCATGGAACCCAATAGAAAATGGCAGTAAATAGCAAGGTTCCTTAACGTGAGGTTTGAAGCTGTCATACCGAATACGAAAATTTCTTCGGCATTGTTTCTTAGTCTTCCCTTGTTCTATGCTTTTTTAAAAGTGGACACAAGTCGTACCTCTAAATTTCCAACGTGTTTCATATGAGTTATTATCTGTTTTGGCAGACATTTGCACCTGCATCGTCGAATGATTTCTTTGTTGTTTCCTACAAACAACAAATCATGCTTTTGCGAGATGATGGCAAGATAGCTTTCACTGCGGTGCCACCCACAACGACGCCAAAACCACGCGGTAACCCCCTTATCCTGGTGAACTGCGTTTGATTTAAGCACACATCGCTTAAAGAGAGGAGGTGTTGTCTGGTGGCGAAAAACAACAGCGATCAGCATATTCACGTTCAAATCTGCCAGAACATATTAAAAGTGAATAGGCAAGATATTGATAATATTCATTGAATGTTAAAAAGTCGGTTCAGTCATAACATCATGACATCTTTAGGCGAAACGGCTGTATGACAATAAAAATGCCCATGTATAACATCAGTGAGGTTGACCACCATTGACATTAAAATTGATTAGATGAAATACTAAACTAGGCTTGCAGATACACAGACACTCTCTGGTGGTTGTTACTCTTGTGGTTTTTAACCTTAGGTCGGCCCTGACTGAACATATTTGATCACGCTTATGTTCTAGGTATGACCATCGTTTTTTTCTAGGTATGCTACTCTAAACTACGCTTTTCTTCGTGTTCTTCTTTCTGTAGGGGGCAGGGTGTAATATGATACAAATATATCTGCTATTTCTAACATGTCGTGCAACCTCTCTCTACAGAGGCTCTCTTTCCTTTGTGTAGCTCAGAGGCGATGTTCATTATAATTCTATGTTCATTATTAATTATTCTGTCCATATATGAATCTTTTACTTTAGTAATATACTGTATGGAATAGAATTACTATTTACCTAGCAACTCTGTATAATTGGTGTGTATACTTATAAATATATACGAAAGCTGACAATAACGGTAGAACTGGAACTGACACTAGTTACAGAAAATGGTTAAATTTTATTATAGTTAAACCTTATTACAAAACTGGATCAGTTGGTAAATATTTGCAGGTAGCTTATCGTACAGGAACATAAAGGATTTTTTTCTTACTTTTCCAGCGGTATTAAACAGAATCGGTTTCCTACATCCGTTTATCTTGTTAATTAGCAACTTTTCAAAAGAAACCGTAAAGTCATCGGTCTCACTCCTCTTGGAGGGTCTGTAAAGGCTATGGGCATGACACCTTCCTCGAGATAAAATCAATAAAAACTCGAAATCAATTAGAATATAGCAGGTGCTACTTTATCGATTGCTGAGGATGAAAGGTAATTTCAATTTGCCAGAATCGAGAAGTGTAAAATGAGGGATATCGATGCCATTCGTCATCTTGTCGGTTCCACGTGGCTTGGGATCAGAAATGTAATCTTTCTACGCCTTTTAGCTTCCCCAGACGCGTTATGTATCAACCCTCCATGAAAGACAGCGTGACTCTTATTAGCAAAACATGCCACCAACCAACCAAACACCCCGCGCCTCAACCGGTAAAACACTTCTTCCCCCTGTTAGCTAACTAGTTATTGTCTTCCTAGTTTCCTTGAATTTTCAGAAAAGAATTCCACCTTTCCCACCCCACCACTACTTCTCTCCCTCATCAAATGTTATTTTTCTAACCAAATCCGTCCAAGAGCCGCCATGTTTTGACAATCTTAGGTAACAGATACCAAGACACCAACCAGCCACAAAGAAATTTTCTTGCCTCTTCCATTTCACTCTCGCCTTCCCTTCATAACAACAAAATAACTATTTTGCTAATCGACTTTCCTTTGATGTGTTTGTCATGCCAGAGTTTGGTGCAATCATTGTTTCTGGTTTTTTTTCATTATTTCTTTATTTTCCCCTCTTTTACTTCTGGTTGTTATGATTTCCTTCCAAAACTTCCTACTTTCATCTTTCACCAGCTGTTCACCTTTAGTTTCTTCACAATTTTTCACTTTTTAAAAACGTTTTCATCGTAGACACACACAAACACACACACACATCACATGCAGTTATACATACACAAACATATACTTACATATATATGTGCATATATATACACACACACGCATATATATACACACCACATATTATATATACATACATACATATATATATACATACCATACATACATATATATTATATAATACATACATATATATATGATATAATACATACATATATATATATATAAATACATACATATAATATATAATACATACATAATATATATAATACATACATATATATATATATAATACATACATATATATCTATAATACATACATATATAATAATATACATAATATATATATATAATACATACATATATATATAATACATACCTATATATATATAATACATACATATATATATATAATACATACATATATATATCAATACATACATATATATAATACATATATATATATATATATATATATACATGCTACATATATATAATACATACATATATATATAAATGCATACATATATACATAATACAATACATATAATATACATATAATACATACATTAAATTTATAATATATATATATATATATATATATATATAAATTGATACACCGACATACGCGTACTTTCACACACACACACACACACACACACACACACAATTCCGCTTTCTTTTCTTTTATTACACTTCATCTATGTATGTATTCACACACAACCAATTTATTTCCAAGCTTTGATTCAAAGCTAGGAAGACCGAGAACGAAGATCATAATTATAATTTAAAAGAAAATTAAACAGAAAAACGCAGAAAATAATAATTCTTTCAAATTTTGGCACAAACCCAGCAATTTGTGAGGGGGAGACAAGTTGATTACATCGGTCCCAGTATTTGACTATTATTATTATTATCATTATCATTAGTATTGTTATTATTGTTATTATTATTGTTATTATTATTATTATTGTTATCATTATTATTATTATTATTGTTGTTGTTATTGTTATTATTATTATTATTGTTATTATTATTATTATTGTTGTTATTATTGTTATTATTATTATTGTTATTATTATTATTATTGTTATTATTATTATTATTGTTATTATTATTATTATTGTTAATATTATTATTATTATTATGCCTCTATTGTCGCCCCCCATCCTTCGCCCTTGTGGCAAATAAATGAAACCATCGCTATTTTTGTTTCATCAACTACACAATTATGAATGGCAAATCCGATCTCGGCAGGACGTGAACTCAGATGAGAATGTAACCATGAATCTGGAGACTTGAAACGTCGCTAAAACAATAAGGCCAATACGGGTGTAGAATTCAAATTTGTTCGTCTACCCCGGTATGCTGAAAGAAGTTGACTTCAGCAGGATCCGAACTCATGACACTATGTCCTGAAAGACGTAAACAAAACTTTTTCTGCGCTTTCTTATTTCTAGCACACAATATCTGGGATCGGCTAAAAAATTGATTTCTTGACGAGTAATTAAGAAAAAACAGTCATGGCAATTGAATATAAGGCATTTTGTCAAAACACATGACCAGAAGTTTTGAGTTCATATCACATCGAGTCAGCTTCACTTTTTATTCTTCCAGAGCTAATAAAAGAAACCGTAGTCAAATAACGAGACCGATTAAATAGACGGCTCCACCCACCCCACCCTTTACAAAATTTGTTATCTTTTGCTGAAGAAGAAAACATACGAATCACTCACCAGACACGGTTGGTTTGACAATCAATTCTGATAATTCGTTAACTTACCTAAAAATGAAAGAAAAAACGAGAAACTTAAAATATTGAAACGTCGACAACGATAAGATAGGTTAATCAATAAGAACATTTTATAAGGACATTTCTTCATTTCATAGAACATTACTTCGTTCGAGCCCTGCAACTCTCCAAGACCGGAAACAAGCTCTTCGCCCCTACCCACCTCAACCACACATCAAACCATTACAAGATCGCTCTCCTGCTAGATAGAGTAACAGCATTTCCGTCAACTTACACTTTAAGGGGTTAGAACACATGAAATAGTATAGTCATAGATACTCCCTCTTAAAACAACACGGAAACACACGCACACGCAGTGTAAAGAAACTTCATTCTGGCAAGAGATGCGTAGAAATTCATAACCTGTGTGTGTGTGGGTGTGTATGTGTGTGTGTGTGTGTGCGTGTGTTTTTGTGACATTAAAAACCTATTTCCGTTTTCAAGTGATGTGGCCCTAACTAAAGTTAAAGGAGGGCCTAGAAGCGAATAAACAAATGTTATTTCTAGAATTGTGCTACAACAACATACAACGCCCATTCTTCAGTGACGTAATATTAATGGCAACAGAAGAAAATACCATGCCATACCATTCTGCTGTTTCTAGCATATCTTGATGCTGTTATTGATGTTGTTGCTCTTAGGGTGTACACATTCCTACAGACACTAATTCCCTAACAGTTCTCTCTCTCTATCTCTCTATCTATCTATCTCTCCTCGCACACTGCTCCCCCACACAAAAAAGTGACACAGACACCTAATTATTGGTGAAAGAATGTTTCGAACATTCTTATATTTCGGAACCATTCATTTACTTCGTAGCGTTAAAATATTTTCGGTGCCTTTTTTTTTTTTTCCATGTTGCATTCTAGATTGTCTTTTGGGCGTTGAGAAGAATATAAAAAAAAAACCCAAAAATAACCAGGCACTCCATCGGTTACGACGCCGAGGTTTCCAGTTGATCCAATCGACAGAACAGCCAGCTCGTGCAATAAATGTGCAAGAGGCGGAGCACTCTACACGCGCGTATCGTTTATGTAGTTCAAAGGGAGATTCAGCAGGACAAAATATGACAGGACTGGACCTTTGAAAGACAGGGACCACTCATTTTTACCAGTTGAGTGAACTGGTGCAACGTGAAATAAAGGACACAATGCACCACTGAGAAACGAACTCGTGACTTTTTGTTTGCTAGCCAAATATCCTAACCACCAAGCCATGCGCCTTCAAATACCCTTAATCTTGAGAGACTAAACCTTAGTGCAAATATTTATAATGAACGGAGGATAATTTAAAGTTACAGTGCCAGAGTCAGTCTATACTTAACTTTGAAAAACAGGCAAACGACATCTGCATGGAGATACTAAATGAAATCTCATCAAAAATGGTAGAAGTTGAGATGCATAGATAAGTTGGAGGTGATATGCGTAAAACCCATTACATATATGAATACAAAATATACATTGCACGTATCACCCGCAAGATTTTCATTATTTCCCAAAGATAAGCATTTCTCACTAATTTTCGTAAAATATTTGAAAATATATTCAAAAGATAATTCAGGAGAAAATACATATATCTTACCTGATGGAAGATTGGAAACGAGAAACTCGGACTACTGGAAATTATGTACGTATCAGTTAAGAATACTCTACATCAAGTATCGAGTACAGTAATTAATTTATCGTTCCTTGGAGAATCAACAGAAATTTATATATATATATATATATATATACACACACACAGACATACAGGGTGTCCCAAAATGATTTACTCGCTCTTGACTACTGGGAAGTCAAAGAGTAAGTACATCTTTTTGGGACACCCTGTATATATATGAGTAACGAAGATGTAGAGGTGTCAATTCATGAATTGATACCTGTACAACTTCGTTACTTATTTATATTTTATTCACCTAGCCTGGAATCTGCACTTCGGAAATACTATAGAAACTACCTTTATAAAATGTACATGCCTGTTACATCATACCTAGGGTTAAACAACAACAACAAGAGGAAGAGGAGGAGGAGAGTGATTGTTACCGTTACGTAGATCTCGTGATACTTTATGCATGGAAATATTTACACCAAGCAAGCAGCCAAGGAGCTTGCTAGAAATAGCAGCTAAAGTGTACATCAAGCCAGCGAAGGAGATTATATGTTCGCAGAAGTGTGGTACCATAAATAGAAATAGGATGTCACGGCTGAATACCTTTATTAGAGTCTACCTGAGATCAAGCAACGAAAACAATTACTATTTATTTGGCTTCTACACACACACACACACACACACACACACACACACACACACACACGCCTTAGCAACATGCACCAACATATATTGCTGTCTCCATGAAATTACGTAGCTTCAGCATTGGACATAGGAAAACATGGAGGAAAAACAACACACACACACACACACATATGCATACATATATATATTATAAATACATGGATAGTCTATACACACAAAATGGCGCCATTATTTAATTTTGTTAACAGATAATAACCTAAAGAAACCTAAAGATAAGAAGCTACACGTATTATATGCAGTAAACATGCATAACTATACACGCATTTTACTCTCTTATCCCAAATATATATATATATATATATATATATATATAGATAGATAGATACATAGATAGATATAGATATATATACACTATTTACATATAAATAACAGCATGTATATATATATATGCATACATATACATACATATATATATATGTATACAAATATATACACATACACATACATATATATACACATACACACACATATATACATATATATTTGTATACATATATATACATATATATATACATATATATATATGCATATATTTAAATATAAATATATATATGCATATATTTAAATATAAATATATATATATACATATATTTACATATAAATATATATATATATACATATATCTACATATAAATATATATATATATACATATATCTACATATAAATATATATATATATGCATATATCTCATATATATAAATAAATATATACACATATATCTACATATAAATATATATATAACATATAAATATATATATATACATATATCTACATATAAATATATATATATACATATATCTACATATAAATATATATATACACATAATCTACAAATAAATATATATACACATATATCTACATATAAATATATATATATACACATATAAATATATATATATACATATATCTCATATAAATATATATATATATACATATATCTACATATAAATATATATTATATAGATTACATATATCTACATATAAATAATATATATATACATACATATATCTACATATAAATATATATATATACACATATAAATATATATATACACACATATAAATATATATATACATATATTTACATATAAATATATATATATACATATATTTACATATAAATATATATATATATATATATATATATATACACACATATATACATACACATATATATATACACATATATACATATGCATATATATATACCTACATATATACGCACACACATATACACATACATGCATGTACACACAAACACATATATATTTAGATATATAGATGTGCGCGCGTGTGTGTGTGCGTGTGCGTGTGCGTGTGCGTGTGTGTGTGTTGCGGGGAGCGAACTCAGTGACTGATTGCGTGTGTATGGTACATATCCGTGACTGAACATGTAGAGCTACGCTGGAATTACAGTGTAGTTCTATCTGGATGTTTGTTATGGAAGAGTAAAAGATAAGAAGAGCAGGGAGGTGGGGAGAGCGGGGGTCGGGAGAGTTGTGGGGCCGGATTAGAGGTTCCATCCAGTTGCATGCTTCGTGCTCTTCACAACAGCAGAAAAAAAGGTTTTTGAATCGGTAACGAGATCTGGTCGTAGTAGCGGTGGTGGTGGTAGTAGTAGTGATAATGATGGTGGTGGTGGTAGTAATATAAGTGGTGGTGGTCGTCGTCGTAGTAGTGGTGGTGATGGTGATGGTGATGGTAGTAGTAAATGGGGTAGTAGTTGTAGTAGTAGTAGTAGGCATGGTGGTAGTTTACTTCATCGATAAAATGCCAGTATTTCCTTACAGGAAAACGAAATCTACCCCCATTGTATGACTGGTACTTATAATATTGTCCAAGAGGAAAGACGATGACCATGGACAGCGAACTTGAAATGTCTTTTGTTTTCCTCTCTGCGGTTTCTCTTGTTTTCAAATTCCTCCGTCCTTACAACCACAGTCAACTGATGGAATGATCAACATGGCCAGTTAAAGGGACGCCAGTGCCTTTAATACGTGGTACCTATTACCAACCAAGAGGACTGAACCATTTAAGAGAAAATCAATTGTTATTGTGTAGGCCCTGGGTCTGTGCCCGGATGATAAGTTAATCCGTTCTAACTACATAAGTACGAGTGGCCACTCGTGCTTATATGATTTCCAGAGGCAAGTGAGAAACTTCAATCCCGATAATGTCGAACAGCGTTTTTAGCCTCATGTATCCAACTTTCAATTTCTTTCATTGGAATATCACTTACCTGCGCGTACAGATATTTCTTTAAGTTTTAGGCAAATTCTTAGTTGTTCTTTATTTTCTTGTTTAGTTTTGTGTTTGTTAGTTCGTATCGGAGCATATACAGTAATCCCTCGACTACCGAGGGTGCTATATATATATATATATATACATATGTTTGTGTGTTTGTCCCCGCACCATCGCTTGGCAACCAATACTGGTGTGTTTACGTTCCCGTAACTTAGCGGTTCGGCATAAGAGGCCGATAGATTAAGTGCTAGGCTTACAAAGAATAAGTCCTGGGGTCGATTTGTTCGACTAAAGGCGGTGCTCCAGCATCGCCGGATTCAAATGACTGAAACAAATAAAAGAAAAATAATATATATATATATGTATGTATATACGTATGTTTGTGTATGTATGTATGCATGTTTTTGTATGCATATATATATATGTGTTTGTATATGGTGTGTCTGAGTATGCGTGTGAGGTTGGGTGAGCGAGAAAGTAATCCCTGAAGTGATAGTAAGAAACCAGGTGGGAGACACTTAAATCAACACCAACACATACGAAACACTAAAAGACCATAAGCCTCACACAATTGGCTCTAATTTGTCTCCTGTTAGTCTCCATATCGAAGTGAAAGTTAAACAGGAAGGTATTGATTAAAATGCATGACGGTATTAATAGACTGGCAGACTAGGAATTGCTGATGTTTTCATTTAACACGGATAAAAGTGAAAAAGATGAGAGGGAGAGTGTTTGAAGGAGAGAGAATGGAAAGAGAGAGGCGGAGAGCAGGACAAACATTGATGGCTTAAAGATATAACACGAAGAGATAAGCGAAGTTGTTTAAACCTTATGCGTGAGTGTGTGTTCTGTACATGATTAAATCTCATTGTGTATTTGCGTATAGTGGAGACACAATGGCTCAGTGGTTAGGGCAGCGGACTCGCGGTCGTAGGATCGCGGTTTCGATTCCCAGACCGAGCGTTGTGAGTGTTTATAGAGCGAAACCACCTGAAGGTCCAGGAGCTTATATCTGTGTGTGTGTATGAGAGAAAGAAAAAAAGAAAGGAGAAAAGAAAGAAAGAAAGAGAGAGAGAGAGAGAGAGATACATGCTATATTTACTTTGTTATTAAGCAAGGCGGTGAGCTGTCAGAATCGTTAGCACGCTTGGCGAAATGCTTGGCCGTATTTCGTCTGCCGTTACGTTCTGAGTTCAAATTCCGCCGAGGTCGACTTTGCCTTTCATCCTTCCGGGGTCGATAAATTAAGTACCAGTCACGCACTGGGGTCGATGTAATCGACTTAATCCGTTTGTCTGTCCTTGTTTGTCTCCTCTGTGTTTAGCCCCTTGTGGGCAATAAAGAAATTGGTACTTACTTTATTCTTAAACGAAAATTAGTTGACAGTTACTTCGAAGTTTCGTGTATGCCGCCTTTATTCTACCTGCTACAGGAGCGGACACAAACCAACACAGGTTGTCAAACGATGTGAGGTCACACACACACTTACACACACTTTCGGCTATATAGTAGAAAACTGTTGCCAAGTTTCCGCGCAATGGGACTGAACCCGAAACACCGTGCTTGCAAAGTGAGCTTCTTAACCAGACAGCCTCTGATAATATTTTCAAGATTGTTTTGGTAGAAATGGTAGGGTCATACATTTAATGACGCATCTTATTCGTTTCTCTGCTTTCCAGCTTCAAAATCTACCGAGGCTGACTCTAATTTCTGTTCGTCCGGAATCGCCGTGATCGTCGTTTAAGTGACCAGTTTTAAATGGGTCAAACGGAAACCACACGAGCAAGCTTTTCCACGGACGGATGCTCTTTCTGTCACCAATTCTCACCTGTTTCCCAACTTATCCTCCCCACCCCACCCATAGCCAGACAAGATCCCATGATTGGGAAGCACGCTTCTAACCCATACAGCCGTATGCTTCACCCAAGATCGAGAGGCTGAGGATGTATCCTTCCGTGACTCTGCCATTGATGAAACCGATGCGGTCAATGTATATTTTCAAATCATGTAGGATGTCGGATATAAGGAAAACATTGGAAGCATGAGAATATCAGTGAGATGACAGTTTTACGTAGAAGGATAGTGTTCGTTGGTTAATGTGAGTTTTGGGGGCAGAGCACGAAACAGAAAACGAAAGGAAGAGAGCAGAGCATATTCGGTGGATATAGCAGGCCATGATATGATTAATACCAGTAATATACTGGTGATCATTAAACCGGTTATTTTTAAGTGAGTCAATGTCGGCCACTGTGATTAAACCAATATCATTAACAATAGATTAGTATCAGAGCTTTGTGCACAGTTTAAAGAATTACTCAGCGAATGAATTAACTCCAGGATCAGTGAGAAGTTTGCTGGAAAGTGCATTCAACATTCTACAACAGGATGTTGCTGGAAGATTCGCTTATTGGAAGATTCACGACCAGGATGTAATAGTGAATTCTCTCAATAAATATATTAAATATGATATTGTTATACCCTCCACCCAACTTTCTCTCACTCATTGCGTGTGTGTGTGTGCGTGTATGTGTGTGTGTGTGTATCAAACACTGTTATTCACACTTGTCAGCTTCCCGAATATATAGTAACGAACAATTCATCTGCAGACGATAACATAGCATTTTGCTAACAATGACGGGTTGCGGTGGAGGTGTGTGTACGTGGTGGGGAGAAATGTGCTTCCGTGTTTGATCGTCTGTAGAATGCCCAAACTTCGTCCATTTGTCAGTTAAGCACACGTCTAATGTCAATGAAGCAGTCCCTGTCCACGTGTTAAACAAGAAATTACACACACACACACCAGGCGTTGGTTTAAAAGAGCCGTCAAAATGGCTGCCGGATGACAACAGACAATCAATCAACGTCTGGATTGACGAATACCAACAAATACACACACACAGCACGAGTATACATACATACATACATACATACACACATAACATATATATATATATATATATATATATGCACACACACGCTGGTGTGTGTACGCATACCATTTGCTTATGTGTAAGTATCTGCACACACACACACACACACACATATATATATATATATATATATATATTATATATATATATATATATACATATATATAAAACATCACATATCTAGGCATATCTATGTCTTCTAGAACATATGCACATTAATACATAATTTATTGTGTGTGTGTGTGTGTGTGTGCGTGCGTGCGTACATATGTGTGTGCTGTTTACAACTTCTTGAATGTCACGTAGATATAATCTATAAAATAAAAATGAGATGAAGTAGGGAGATCAGAATTTACCGAGAGATATTCCCAGACCTTGTAAGCAACAACAGCCCATGCTACAGCAACAGATTGCCATTGATTTCTCACAGAAGACATCTTCATTGTAAAACCATCGTCAAGTTAACAATGTGCACTCAATGTGCACCAAGATGCAAATATGCATATTGCACATAACCGTAAATAAGGAGAGACAGCAGAAGGGAAGCAAGGAGGAGAGAGAGGAGGGAAAGGCGAAAGATTGTTGAGATTTTCTCGGAATCCACTCGTCTCGGTAGACCAATATCTCAGATGCTATCTAGATTCTTAAGTAGCAAAACTTTGATTCCTGGGACAAGAATCTCTGTCACCCAAGTACTTTGGTAGGCTTCGCTGCAGATTTTCTTTTTGTTTGTTCTGTTTGTTTTTAGTTTTTATTTTTCTATTTTTCTACTTTTGG
Organism: Octopus sinensis; assembly: GCF_006345805.1. Classification (NCBI taxonomy): domain Eukaryota; kingdom Metazoa; phylum Mollusca; class Cephalopoda; order Octopoda; family Octopodidae; genus Octopus; species Octopus sinensis. The sequence continues at coordinate 109,745,583 of NC_042997.1, read as the reverse complement.
CTCTGCTTGACTGCTGGGGAGGATCTGTGTGTGCGCGTGTGTGTGGAGAGGGAGAGAGAGAGAGAGAGGAGAGAGAGAGAGAGAGAGAGAGAAAGAGAGAGACATATATGCACACATATATATATATGTTTGTGTGTGTGTGTATATGTGTGTTTGTGTGTGTGTTTGTGTGTGTACATACAGACACACCATCATGAGTGCGGATGGATGTATAGGTGAAACGTGTTTATATCTGTATACAAAGAAAGAAAGAAAGAAAGAAGAAAGAAAGAAGGAAAGAAAGAGGGGAAGAAGGAAGGGAAGAAAGGAAGGAAAAGAGTGTGTGATCAATACGAGAGGCTTCCTAGAATGGTCTTGAGTTCGTTATAAAGTAGAACTGAAAAGAAAGGAACCACAGCTTCTTTAAGCAGTGGTCTCAATGATTTATGTGATAGAGACAAGACGGACAGACATTTGAAAAGAACATGTGTGTATCGATCTTGAAATGATTGGTATTATATTGGCAGCAGGAATGTCAAGTCGCTTATCGAACGCACACGCGAAAACAAAAGCAAATAAATAAGCAGTGAAGCTGGACAGAATCTACACCTGGAAAGTAATTAATTAAACACCGTTCACCATTTTCACTATGGCATCACCCAGTCAATAATGCCAATATTTTAATATTGGCAGAAGACCATAAGTTTTCGGGAAGGGGACAGTGAATATTCTTCAACGGAGATGGATGAAAGTCAACGCAATGAACGACTGCAAACTTTGGGTCCATTACAAGGTGCAGCGGCGGAAAAGAAATGGTAAATACGCAGAATCTGTACGCTTTGCTGTTTACTTTGATTTCAATTTCAAGCTTCTAACCAACTTCAACTTCGCTTAGTCAAGAAAGGATTGTCTCCCTTGTGATATAAAGCACATGAGCCACTGGACCTAGGCGGTTAATCGCTGAGAGTGCACCACAAACTCAACAAGTTGCCGATTCTATGCGAATGAGATGAGTGCGTGTGATAGAGAGGGA
>NC_042997.1:109737071-109739571 GCF_006345805.1 Octopus sinensis | reverse complement strand
CAACTTCATCAAAGAACTACTGTGCAGCGGGACTGAACATGAAACGAAGCGTTTGCGAAACAGACTGTTTAACCACAAGAACAAACGTAGATCTGAATACTTTACGCAAGATGGAATGGTCACGGTTGGAACAACGGCTTGCTTGATCAGTACGGATACTTCTTGCGAAATAGCATCATAATATATTTTGTTTGACAGAGAAAAACATTTTTTTTTCTGTTGGTGTTGATTGTTTTATTTTAAAAAAACGAAAATGCAAAGAGAAAAAAATATTTGGAAGTTTTCAGAGGAAAGATGGTTGCAGTAGGCTTGTCTGTGAGTCAGCAATTAAAGGAATTTCTAAGACATTTCAATCTATTATATATCTATTTATAAAGAAGGAATGCAGTAGACTGAAATGGTACACCGTGGAACTGTAAATAACACCCTTCAGTTTCGATTGTAAAATCACGCAGACGACAAGTTTGCCTTACATCTATTTGGGGTCGATATAAAAAAAAACAAAATTGTACGAGGCACGAATTAGGGGCGATTCAATCGAGTTTATATACCCCCACTCCCATTGGTATGATGGCCGTGTGAGTAATACTTGTCTATTTTTGAGATGTGTGTTTGTGATGGGTGGGGAAAGAAAGAGTGGTGGTAGGAGAACATGCAAAATATACGAACACACACACACACACATAAATATATATAACCTACATTTTCATGTGTGTTCGTATGTGTGTATATGGGACATTAGTAAGGATAACACGTTTTACTTGCAGGGAGAAGGGTAAAAAAATAAGACAAAAGTAAAAAAAGAACACGAAAGCAAAGAAAACGTATATTGTAGAAACTGTTGAATGTGTGTGTGTGTGTGAGTAGAGAGAGAGAGAGAGAAAGAGAGTGAGAGAGAGGAAGGTAAAGGGGTGGAAGAAGGGGAGCTCACAAAAACTGTCCTGAATAAATAAATGGCGAAACCATGACAAGCTCTGCCAATCAGATAGTCTATTCATGGGTTAGTATAGGGGTTAGGGTTAGGTGGAGAGATGGGTTGAGAGAGAGATGTAGATGGACAGGAATGAAGAGAGGAGGAGGAGGAGGTAGGGGTGAATGGGGGAGAGATGGATGTGATGGGCGACCCCTCTAAATGAGTGTTTACGTTGGCAATCTGTTGTCAGGGCTGACATGGGAAGCTGCACAGTTGAAACAATCATTGTTGAGAGGGGAAGCCTCGACGGACGTCAAAGAATCTTCAGTGTTTCATTAGCATTTCAAGTGAACAGTTTAACATTGTTTTACACACACACAGATATATATATATATATATATACATACATGTACATGCATGTATATAAAACCACACACTCGTTTATGAAGGTATATATATATATATATATAATTATATATGGTACTACTAAAACTAGCGGTCAGTGCGCGCACACGCGCAGTCGCGCATCCGCGCTAGCTAGTCGTAGGTAGTCGATCCTACAACGACTACCTAGCAAAGTAAATAAAACACAAACACAAAGTAAGGATCGACTAGTCATGACTAGCTAGTGCGGATGCGTGACTACGCGTGTGCGCGCGTCGGGACCACTGTTCGCTATATATATATATATATATATATATATATATATATATATATATATATGTAGCATAAACCGAACACGTGTAACGTGTATGCATGAAATATTATACACACAGACATGATATAATGCCTGTATATATGGAGTGTGTGTGTGTGTGTGTGTGTGTGTGTGTGATGCACGCAACACTATATTCTTTTCTTTTTCTTTTTAGTTTTTAGAATAGGCCGAGTGTGAGAGAGAAAAAAACAGGCGGGGTTGAAAAGAAAACGATGAGGCGAAATTGTAAAGAGTTCGAATTTATAAATGGTTGTAATAGCTTGTGGGGTGGAAAGAGGATAGAAAACGCAGGAAAAGAAGAGGAAAATAACCCCAAATATTTGTGTTGGTGGATAGATTTTTTTATAAAATGGATGAATAGGTAACGCTGAGTAAAGTAAATAACAATATATCAACACAAATGCTGCTGCTGCTGCTGATGATGATGGTGATGATGGTGGTGGTTTTATTATTAACCACGAAGGTTAATCAGCCCAGAAGTGAGGGGGAAGAGAAATGAAGAGAAAACAGAATGCAGGATGTGTTTGTGATTAAATAGGTGAGTGTATATTTGTGTATAAATGCAGAACAAATGACATAATGAAGGAACCGTCGGTTTTTGGTTCAAGAGGAAGAAAAAAACCCCAGAAGTTTCTGATTTCTCCGGATTGCATTTCGAAAATAAAAATGGGAGATTTAGAAAGATTTTTATGATAAAAAGGGGGAATCTCCCTAAGGAGTTCTTCAGAACAACACTATAGGGTGCATACCTGTGCGCGCGCGTGCGTGTGCGTGTGTGTGTGTGTGTGTGTGTGTGTGCGCGTGGTGTCTGGCTGTGTTTTTATGAGACGTATTTTGTGTGTGAACCGCACTTTTTTGTTTTGTTTTTT
>NC_042997.1:109727851-109736971 GCF_006345805.1 Octopus sinensis | reverse complement strand
ACTTAGTAAGTTCAACAAAAGATTCCGATAGAATAAGTATTAGGCTTTGAAAAAGAAGTCCTGGGGGGTCGATTCGATCCTACATGGCTAAAGTCCGATGACTGAAACAAGAAGATATGAGTAGCAGAATGGCTGAAGGGTTCGTGCGTTAGACTTATCAATCTAATTTATGCAAGACACATTTTTCTCTTCAAACAGAAGAAACTAGAATTCTTTCTGGTTATTTCAATGGAAATAGCATTGCAAAGTCACATGATACCGTAATAATTTCCCCAAATCTGCTCATTAAGCAAAGAGAGAGAGAATAAATAAAATAATTGCTCAACTCCACCCGACTTAAACATATAACAGAAGACCATACAAATATATGCATACATAGATACACACACATAAATACACGTACACACAAAAGCATGCTCACACACGCATATATATATATAAATATATGTAAATATATATACAATGCACTCGTAGAAACGTATATACATACACGAACAAGTATACACTCAAGCGTGTGCACATCAGTCTTTGACTACTCTCTCTCTCTCTCTCTCTCTCTCTCTCTCTCTTTCCTCTCATACACACACACACACACACACACACTTGTACGCAAAATCTGTCAGATTGACCATTCTTGATATTATTAGATGGTCGGTCATTGTCAACGATGACCAAGGACATCGTGTGACATAGGAAGACAAGGCGCAGCGTGTCCGTCTGTGACCGATCAGTCTGTTGTGTGCGCGGAGGGCTTTGTTTGCCCCCTTGCGATCCTTTTTTGTTCGTAGGGGGTGGCACTTCTGTGGGGGCAGCATCATTAGGCAAGGCGGTCTTGAAAAACGTTTCAACCGCAAAGACAGTGATGGACACCAGACCATGATGAAACAAAAAAAAAAAAAATGGTAAAACCTAAGCTACACAGTGACACCCTAACCACTTTCTTCAGCGGCAGTGTGGGACTAAAATCCTATAAGAGGTTTTTCTGATACAAACTGCATAAACGCCTGTGCATGTGCACTGGGAGGAAGATTAGGAAAGAATATACGTATGTGTAAAGCGTGGGGAGCTGGCAGAAACGTTAGCACGCCGGGCGAAATGCTTAGCCGTATTTCGTCTGCCGCTACGTTCTGAGTTCAAATTCCGCCGAGGCCGACTTTGCCTTTCATCCTTTCGGGGTCGATTACATAAGTACCAGTTTCGCACTGATGTCAATATAATCGACTTAATCCGTTTGTCTATCCTTGTTTGTCCTCTCCGTGTTTAGCCCCTTGTGGGTAGTAAAGAAATAGGTATTTCCTCTGTCTTTACGTTCTGAGTTCAAATTCCACTGAGGTCGACTTTGCCTTTCATCCTTTCGGGGTCGGTAAATTAAATGCCAGCTGCGTATTGGAGTCAATCTAATTGACTGGCCCCGCTCCCACAAAATTTCGAGCTTGTGCCTATAGTAGAAAAGAATATATATATATGTATGAATGCAGGTATGTATGTGTAATTTTTTTTCTTTGAATACTAAGTTCTTCCTAAGAAAGTAAATACTTGTGGTTGAGCTGCTGTATTTGTTGATCTGTCGATGCACCACACACCCGAGTGTGTGCATCTATTCGCCTAAAGAATCTCAGATGAAGAATCTTAGGAATGTCTAACAACTCTTTACTGAGCCTCTTATAGATTTTTCTTCGTAAAACCTAGTATTTCAAGGGTTTTGTACAAACTTGTATGTGTGTGTGTGTGTGTGTGTGTATCAGGGTAGACCATACTGCTGCTGCACAATATATATAAAGAACATTGACGGTGAAACTGGTGTTTTTGTTTTTCTTTTTTTTCTTTCTTTTTACTTAATTCTTGCTACAACCCTACTTCATTACACGTTAGCCTTCTCCCCTTACAGAGCGTTACTGATTTCTTCCTTGGGGAGAATTTAGGTAGTTATAAAGGTGTATCGAGCCTACTTAAATACAACGAGCCAACGGGGGAGACTTCTGCCTCGCCTCTTGGCCTGCTAGAAAGAACAACTAAATGGAATTATGCAGCCAATTTATACAAATTAAAAATCGCCCTTTGTGTATGATACTTGATCCGTATACTCCGTTTAAAGGCATGATGCTGCCTGGCCCGCTTCACTGACGTGTACCAGATTCTTTTACTCTTTTACTTGTTTCAGTCATTTGACTGCGGCCATGCTGGAGCACCGCCTTTAGTCGAGCAAATCGACCCCAGGACTTATTCTTTGGAAGCTTAGTACTTATTCTATCGGTCTCTTTTGCCGAACCGCTAAGTTACGGGGACATAAACACATCAGCATCGGTTGTCAAGCGATGTTGGTGGGGACAAACACACACACACACACACACATATATATATATATACACACACATTATATATACGACGAGCTTCTTCCAGTTTCCGTCTACCAAATCCACTCACAAGGTTTTGGTCGGCCCGAGGCTAAAGTAGAAGACACTTGCCCAAGGTGCCACGCAGTGGGACTGAACCCGGAACCATGTGGTTGGTAAGCAAGCTACTTACCACACAGCCACTCCTGCGCCTGTTGTTAATAGAAAGGACGGCTTGAATAATGGAGTTTTAGATACTGTCTGAAAAACAGACCGGATGATCCTGGCTGGAACCAAACGATGATATAAAACAAATATTAAAAGAGACCACGTAACAATATGACGACACGTGATACACATAACCCTGAGCATATGCAGGCAGACCGACAAACCCCCTTCTCTCTCTCTCTCTCTCTTTACATCTTATGTTGAGAGGCAATACAGTTTATACAAACTTTCTCCCCTCCCCACACATAAACATATTTACCTTTCTCTATCTCTCTCACACACACACACTGACACCTACACACGCACACACAGCCCTGATCGCAATGCCGCAAGAGTAATAACAATCAAAGAACATAGCTTGGTCGGTTCGGGTTTCGTATTGTGTTTCACACCTGACAGGTGAGGAGAGATGAGCAGCGCTGATTAAGCAAATTATGCAGATGTACATTTAATGGTCTACGCTGAACGTAATAAGACAAGCAAGCATTCTTCTTAGCCAAGATCAAGGGTAGCGATTCTTTCTGGTGGCAGGATGGGATAAAGAATCTTTATTCTGCTTTTTTACCAAAGTATTCCTTGCTATTATTTACTATTCAATCCACAAATATCACCAATTCCTCTCCGGTTTTCTTTTTTTTTCTTTTCTTTTCTGTTCCTTTATCAAACTTCCTTATTTCTATTTAGAAAACTTAGGCGTGTCTTTCAGCCAGAGAGAAGGCAAACATGCATTGGCAGTCTCAAATTCTAGTTGAAGACCTGGTGCTAATTATCTTCAGTGATGGTCATGGTGAGGGAGTCGGCTACTTGACAATAGATTATATATATATATATATATATAACGGGAAGCTTTATGAAAATAGACAAAAGACGAAGGCAGGTTTACGGAAATAAACAAAAGACGAAGGCAGGTGGAATACAAACAAACAATTGTATTAGTATGGCGCTCAGGAAATATAAATGAAACAAGTCTTTAACGTTTCGAGCCTACGCTCTTCAACAGAAAGATACACAGAGAAAAAAAAAAAACACAGAAAGAAGGAGAGAAAAAAAATATGCGTGCGGAAGCTAGCGAATCAACATGGCGATCTGATTTCGGCCAGAAGTCAAAGATCAAACATGTACAGCTAATCTAAGATCCTACATCTTCCTGCTTCCTATAAAAGACTCTTGTCTACATCTTTCGGGTTCCCTGCCAATAAAAAAACTCTTGTCTACAACAACAGAGGTTAAATGAATTATACTGAATCCAAGCATTTCTTGTTCCTCATTAACCTTCCTACATGGGAATCATTTGTCGCATAAAATACATGACCAAAAGTAATGGTGGAGGAGGTTATATCGACATACTCCGGGTATGACTGGTATTCTGTTTATGAACTCCGGAATGATGAAAAGCAACGTCAACGTCGGTGGGATTAAGAAGAACAACACATTTTTAGAATTCTTCCTTGCATATGTTTACCGAAATATTTGTGCAGTAACGAATATTTACATAAAATTTGTTTGTCTGTCTCGTCTCTCTCACCCTTCTCATGCGTGTACACAAACACACACACAGATGGAGAATTATGCTGAACTAAAAGAAAATTCTATCAAATATGAATGAGGTTTTTTTTCCTGTTGTTCCAATAAAAAAAAAAAATGTCTTAATCCGTCCCACAATATAGAAATAAACCAATTCTAAAAGACAGAGAAAACGCTGGAAGCGAATGAATGCCGTACATAAATAGATAAATAAATAAATTACTGAAATATTGTTAAAAATATATTAAAAATATATAAAACGAAAAGTAGGAGGAGGAGGAGGAGGGGTTTGTAAGTATATTGTGCCGTTCTAGCTTCTCCATAGCGATTCCAGTCATTTATCCATTCCAGATTCCATAGAGAAATGCGCGACAAACACAAACTCGTCAACAACACAAAATACATTTGAATGCAATCAATAAAAAACGATTGTTCTTGAAGAAATAATAAACATCTGACAACCACAGACGACGCCGTCGACGACAAAAGACAAATTCTTTCGTGTTGTTTTAATTGGGTATTTAATCTGCAATTAATTGCTAATTAAATGTTTATAACTTTTTCATAACTAATTTTTGATGCCACTCAAACAGAATTACATGCTCTTTTTATTTAAATTTATGTTAAAATAGTTTAAAATATTCTTCTGCCGGCATTTTTTTTTTTAATGATTGCATGTCACTTTTCTTTAAGAGTTGAGAACGTTTGTTCTTTCTGTGGAATAATAAACCATTTCTTGATATTTTAGTGACTTTGTTTCTCTACATGTCAGCCGTATTTAAACGAAGTCGCAATATACACATCGTACAAACATCACGCACGCCATTTCGTACGAAGTTGGCTCTGCTCCAGCCATTGTTGCAATTATAAGAAGTACTTGAAGCCAAAAAAACAAAATTTGACGCACAAATACACGCACAACACACACACATTAAACATATATATTATATGCATACACACACACACACACACATATACACACACATATGTATATGCGAGTAGTCAAAGGAAAGAAAGTTGCACTCAGCACATTTAGTTGGAGTTATATACATTGTTCAATGACAAGTTTCGTAGGTTCGTATAACGAACCTATCTCGCTCGGCTTCAAACTGTTATTAAATTAAACTAAATTTCATATATATATAATAATATAAATAATATATAAATATATGCATATATACATACATATATGTACATACCTACATCTATATGTATATATACATGCATATATGGGTACAGGACATCAAAAAAACGTTGAACACAATGAGAAACGAAAACATAAAAACAAAAACATGGAAACGAACTATTTTTTCAAACAACGAAAGAACAGAGTACAAGACACACAACACAAGGAATATTACCCTTCTTCAGTTGTCCCAGTTTCGTCTACTCCGCGTTCCGAAGGTAAGGACAAGACGCGACTTCGTTGAAACAGCCCTTCCCGCAAAGCAAATCAAATAAACTTTGGGATTTTTTGCGGAGGGGTAAAAGTGGTACATGTTCGTGTGTGTATATGTGTGCAGTCGTGCGCGCCCATGTACAGATACGCACACTCGCATCAATGTGCGCATGCACGCAAAACTACAAGAGCGTGTCTGCACACCCACATATAGAACTATATACTTACACATGCCGCCCCTTCCTACCTTCCTTCCCGCAACAACCTGACCGATTTCTAATCGTCACTTGCCCTATCTCCTGTCCTCCACGTGGTCAGTTTCTTATTCACCATTCGTTATTTTACAACTGACTGTTACTCATATACCAACATCAAACCACGACACCGCGTGACCTTCCTCAACCAATCGCAGCCCACCTTAAGGTAATAACAATCAACTTCTGTCATTCAAATTCAAAATGATTGACGACTACCATCACACTTGAAACTCAAGAGTACCGACGAATTTGAATCAAACTGTTTTGTTCCAAACATGTAACTCCCAAGAAATTGGCTGCGAGCACTTTTTTCGTTTGTCCACTCACTCGTATATATATATATTTCTGTGTGAGTTAGAAGTTGAGAAACCAACTAAGGGATAGTACCTATCCAATATACTTCTGGCTATTGCGCGGCAATCTCGCAATTGAGTGTTATATATGGGTGGGAGTAAAAGAGTGATTTACCCTTGATTTATACGGCAAATAAGAAAGTGGAGAGGATACAAAATGGACAGACATCAGCTGGTAAACATTCCAGTATGTCTGTTTATTCCAATATATTAGACGAATACACACACATGTATTAGACAGACGAAATGCCGGTAAACATTTTGTCCGGACTGCTAAGCATTCTACCAGCTCGCCGCTCTGCCAAAGTAGGAAATATTGAGATGACTGGAATAAGCTTCACACAGAAAAAGAAAGTAGAAAAGACTATTATTGAAGAGGAAATTCGGAATGAACCTAATGTTGGTCTTGGTTTGTTTGAGTTCCATTACGATTCCAAAGAACAGATCAATATGTTGATATCAAGAAACATTCTTTTTGTGCTGTTGTTTAAGGGAGAGCCGGAGAGAGGGAGAAAATCAGAGATTTGACAGTTTTGTGCAATCTTTATCCCAAATAAAACGAAAAGAATGCAATTTTAAGAACGAATACAGTAAAAAAAAAAGAAGAAAATTGTCGGGGATAATAGTGATGGTGGTGGTGGCAGGGGCGGCGTCGATAGCGGTAATTGGTAATGAAATATAGACTGCGTCCCTTAATGATAACTAAGAGATATATTCGCATCACGTGTTTTCTCTAAAATCTGAGAAATATTTTCGAGGGCCTAAATGAACTACAAACGAGGCTAAGGTGATATCGGGTATCGTTAATTCTACAGCTTAATGAGTTTACACCTGCTTGTGAATGACTTCGCCCAAGTAAACACACAAATTATTATCACCATCATCATCATCACCATTATTATTATTATTATTATTATTATATTATTATTATTATTATCATTTAGCATATTGAATGAACTCTTTACGTAAGCCAGAAGGAAGAGGGGCGGTTATTAAACTACGTTGGTTCCTAATTAAATTTAGGGTTTTCTGTTATTGGCATCAATCATGTCAATAGTGAGTTTAATGTTAGGGTAGGTAAGTGGGGACAGATAGCGAAGTGAGGTATGTGTATAGGTAGGCGGAGTATCTGGAAGGTATGGCGCCAGGATACTAATCACTTGAACTTCTGACGCTGGGATTTTTTTTTTTTGAAAATATGTGTCTGTATGTTTTTGAAACGGCGTAATATAAATTTATAGATATATGCTTACAATATGTGTAACGGCAGTATACATTTAACATACAACATATATCATTTGTAAAAAACGGTGGCATACATGGGTTGTGTGCAAAATACATATAGCGTATAACACACACTCACAATGTTCTGCATACTCGACTAAGTTCAAGTTTTGCATTGAAGATTTTATTATTTTGAACTCCCTGCAAATCATCTGAAGAGAAGTCTTTGATTCCATCATCATAATATATGAAGGATACGTGAATTAGTGAGTATATGTGTGTGTGTGTGAGAGAGAGAGAGAGCGAGAGAGAAAGGGGGAAGAGGGAGAGAGAGAGAGTGTGTGTGTGTGTGTGTGTGTGTGTGTTTGAAAAGCTTATTGGCAGCATGGTTAGATTGTTGGGTAGGAAGCTTTGTGATATTTATCGAGGTTCTGGGCGGGTCATGTTCACATCACACTTTCGGAGTGGCTGCATAAATGACCGATGGATTGGTCGAATCCCATTGCGGAATGTGCTCTGGTTCCTTGTGTTCAGAGTTCCAATCCAGTTTTCCATCATCAGTGCAGTGGAAACAAGTTCTTCGAGATCTGAAAATTCTGACAAGCTTCTAATGAGAGACGAAGTGACACGGCCATTAACCATTTCCTGTCTTGTGTCTCACATGTGATGCAAAGAACATATTTCAGTGGTGTCTATGCATTTGGTATGATACATATTCCCAATTATTTTCAACCACCAGAATAACTTGATACTTATGAAAGGAAAGCTTTATATTTTTCACAATGTATAAAACAAGGGTTTGCTTACAGTATAAAAACAAGTATGGGCATTTGGGACAAATTTATGAGAATGTCATAGAAAGGGTTAAGCAATTTTGATTTCGTCTTTGAAAGGGTATTATCAGATCCCTACAACAGAACCATTAAAGTAATACCAGATTCAGCTGTATGTTTGGCAGGCTTAAGCCCAGAGCCTCATTAACTGCAGGGCCTCCAATGAAGGGGAACAATATTTTTGATATTGTGATAGACCCCACAAGTGGAGTAGCCTACGCCCCACTTCATCGAAATCAAGCGCTCCAATGGAGGTGGTTGCAGTTAATCGTGGACGGCATTAAAATCTATCTTTGTTAGCGTCAGAGCGCGCCATGGCCGTGATTAAGTTACTGCATGTTACTGTGGTTGATACTAACATGTGAAAAACATCTGCGGGTTTGATGGAAGAAACCGATTATTTTTTTAATGACTAGACATGTGGTCTGTTTTCGTCCGGTTCTGTTTTATTCTAGAGATGTACATTACTGCTTCTTTACTGCTTAAAACAAACCTGCCAGATATATATACCCCCGACACACACACACACATCATTACATGGAATATCTTCATACTTGGAGCCATTGTCTTGGCATAATGTTCTTTTTTTTTTCAATAATTCAGAAAGTCCCGTCTATCACAGAAGTTCTTTGTAAACATCGCCCGTCATGATTAACAGCTACAACAACAGCAACAATAAGAATTTATATATATATATATATATATATATATATATATATATATATATATATATATATGGGTTTATATATAAACATAGATGTGGAAGAGGAAATAAGATAGACATATACCTACGTACACACATATTCATATACAGGCATACACACACACACACAGAATGAGAAAGAAAAGCAGGAGGGGGTGGGGGGCATACACCACTCCCAATCTGAGGAGACAAAAAAGGAAAGTAAGAATATTGTGAAACAATGATGGGCCACGAGTATGGGGGGGGGGATTTTACTTAGATTTTAG
>NC_042997.1:109722851-109725351 GCF_006345805.1 Octopus sinensis | reverse complement strand
TTCCCCCAGTTCTGAAAAAAATCGATGAATTCGACATGGGGTCGAGAATCATTATTTCTGTCTAGGGGACACAACTCGACCATTTTATCGCCCAAAGGGACAGCTAGGAACATCGTATACACAGAAGTATTCCAGCGAAGAGAAGACATTGCAACCTACACATGCGCCTTCGTTCCCTAGAGGGAAAGGACTAGATTGGGATTAGTCGTTGCCTACTAGGGGCTCTTACATACCCGGGCAACGCCGGGCTATGCTGCTAGTATATATATATATATATATATTATATATATATATATATATATATATAATATATATATATATAAATATATGAGATAGAGAACGCAGTGCTCCTCAAATTCCATATGACAGAAAGTCTGAGAGATAATGTCGTGTATACTTTTTGTCTTAGCATTACAATTTCGAAAACCAAATTAGTCTTTCATCAAAAATATCAAAAGATTCAGGAGACCAGCATAGGATGCTTCTATTCATACACACTTTTGATGGCATCAGCCGACCACTACACTCCATTTATGGCTAAAAAGTTCTGTTCAACACCAGTACTGAAAACCATTGCGTTCAACAACACGAAATAAACTGATTCTTGATAGAATCATATGCTGCACATTTGTCACAGAATCGAAAATTTACATATAATCAACGTAAGGCAGTCGTGGTGGGCACCTCATCAGAAATTCTAAAGGCATTTGTCTTCAAACGATGCTGGCGACCACATAAGCCACGACATCCATGCATGTATGCGTTTCTAGCCGTATTATATATATATTTCTTTATTGCCCACAGGGCGCTAAACATAGAGGGGACAATCAAGAACAGACAAAGGGATTAAGTAGATTACATCGACCCCAGTGCGTAACTGGTACTTATTTAATCGACTCCGAAAGTTTGAAAGGCAAAGTCGACCTCGGCGGAATTTGAACTCAGAACGTAGCGGAAGCGTTTTAGTCGTGCCGGTGTGGAACAAACTATGAGAGACTTCAGTAAACTGTTCTAGAAGACCCATACACACACACACACACCATACACCCCCCCCTCCTCTTACTTTTTTATTTACTTCAGTCATTAGACTCCGGCCATGCCGGAGCACCGCCCTGAAAACTGTTTAGTCGAACGAATCGACCAAGGTACATTTTTCAAGCCTAGTTCTTATTCTGTCGGCCTCTTCTGCCGAACTGCTATGTTATGGGGACGTAAAAACACCGACACCGGTTGTCAAGCGGTGCAGGGTGACAAACACAGACACACGTGCACACGCAAATATATACCAGAAATGGAAAAACAAAACAATAAACTGAACGATTATAAATTCAATTCAATTTAAATATTTTATACAAACGGACGACATATATATATATAATATATATTGTGTCCTTGAGCAAGACACATTATTTCCCATTGATCCAGTTCAATCAGCTGTAGAAATGAGTTGTGGCGTCACTGGTGCCAAGCTGTATCGGCCCCTAAGCCTTTCCCTTGGATAATATCAGTGGCATGGAGAAAGGACGCTGGTATTCATGGCGACTGCTGGTCTTCCATAACACAACTTTACCCGAATTTGTACCTCGGAGGGGGACTTTCTAGATGCAGTTCATGGTCATTTATGGCCGAAAGGGGACTTTACCCTTTTTTTTTACACACACACAAACATACACAGGACAGGCTTCTTTCAGTTTCTGTCTACCAACACCACCGATAAGGCTTTGGTCAGCCTGCGGTTATACTAGAACACTTGCCTAAGGTGCCACACAATGAGACAGAACCTGGAACCATGCGGTTCAGAATGAAACTTTTAACCGCACGGCCATACTTCCGAAAATAGGCGTTGGCGTCAACTCCTTAATGATCTGACATAACCAAGTTAATATTGAGACCGAGCTAAAACTATTTACAGGGATCTATAAGCAGGGGCAAATGGCTGAAGTCAGGACGGTGCACTCGGACGGTGAGTGAGGTGTAAAAATCACACGTTTAACCGAAATACATTATTTAAATTTGACGGATATTTGTCCTCATCTTGTTTGTTGTTAACACAACGTTTCAGCTGAAATACAACGAACAAGATGAGGACAAATATCCGTCAAATTTAAATAATGTACATAATTCCTTATCTCTTAAATATAGAACTGTTTAACCGAGATATCGTAGAAAGTAACAGGGTGAGATATTATAGGAAATATTTGAGGGAAGGATAGCGATATGGGTATTTAGTCAAAGATATTTGTAAGAGATCTCAGACAACGTTTGTGAGAGTTAGTCTGGAGGATGTCTGCTCTATTGAGTAATTTGCGGCTGATACGTATGAATGTGTGGAAACTTTCATCGACAGCCTAAGTTTCCGTAGTGAAATCACACTTCAAGTTTTAATTAGAGTTATATAGATTTCTTCGCAGCAGGAATTTGCAAAAACGCTGGAATTTAAAACGAGAGTGAGAGAGAGAGGGGAGGATGAAACAATATATAAACTGACAATGTAAAAGGG
>NC_042997.1:109695351-109717851 GCF_006345805.1 Octopus sinensis | reverse complement strand
GCTAAGTGATTGCTTATATACGCAGCAAATCTTTTAATATATTTGCTGCAGCCAGCTTAGAGTTTACAAGCTTCTAGGCTGGGTTCTTTTGTGTGGGTATGTGTGGGTGTGGGTGTGTGTGGTGTGCGTGTGGTGTGCGTGCATTGTAGTCACTTGTGTCTCATCCGATTTTACCTTCAACTTCTGATTGTAAAGTTTTACATGTAAACTCTAAGAGCTAAGCGCGTGTGTGTGTGCATGTTTATCTGTGTATGTGTGAGCGTGAGGAGAGAGAGAGAGAAAAAGCGAGAGAGGAGAGAGGTCAGAGTGACTGTTGTGTATGGATAACGTATGCAGAATAGATAGACAGAGAGAGACACACAGACAGACAGTCAGAGACATACAAAGATAGGTAAGTAGCAGGGAGAGAGAGAGAGAGAGAGAGGGAGATGGATGGATAGATAGATAGAGTGAGAGATGGACAGACAGATAGAGAGAGAGAGAGATGCACAGACAGACAGACGTACAGACAGACGTACAGACAGACAGACAACAGACAGATAGAAGATAGATAGATAGATAGATAGAATGTATGAATGCGCGCCCGCTCGGTGTGTGTTGTGGGTGTGTGTGGTGTGTGTGTGTGTGTGTGGTGTGTGCAATATTCAACCTTAGCCGTCTTATTGATATCCAAACATTATCAATACATTGATTTTGATGATTGTGTTAAAACTTTCTGAATAAATGATAATTAATCTGTATTTTAAGAAAAATACTGGTATATGCCAAACAAATCTTCATAATACGCCTCTGTTTGTGTATGTCCAATATATACATAGGTATATACATAGAAACACACACACACCACACGCACTTCTAGGCAACGAAAGATTCCCTCTATTTCTTTTCAAGACCTTTTCTTTCCTCCCTTCCCCTCCCCACTACATTTAGCTTCATTTCTCTTTCGCTTTATCTATATCCCTTTTTATACAAATCTGTTTAGCTCTTCTTGCCTTGTCCTGCACACCGACCACCACATATATATATATATATATATATATATATATATATATATATAAAAGATAGATATATATAAGATAGATAGATAGATAGATAGATAGATAGATAGATAGATAGATAGATAGATAGATAGATGGGTGTATACATACACGTATGTACAGGTATGTGCTTATCTCTCTCTATGTGCGTTGCTAAGTGATTGCTTATATACGCAGCCAAATCTTTTAATATATTTGCTGCAGCCAGCTTAGAGTTTACAAGCTTCTAGGCTGGGTTCTTTTGTGTGGGTATGTGTGTGTGTGTGTGTGTGTGTGTGCGTGTGTGTGCGTGCATTGTAGTTCACTTGTGTCTCATCCGATTTTACCTTCAACTTCTGATTGTAAAGTTTTACATGTAAACTCTAAGAGCTAAGCGCGTGTGTGTGTGCATGTTTATCTGTGTATGTGTGAGCGTGAGGAGAGAGAGAGAGAAAAAGAGAGAGAGGGCAGAGTGACTGTTGTGTATGGATAACGTATGCAGAAATAGATAGACAGAGAGAGACACACAGACAGACAGTCAGAGACATACAAAGATAGGTAAGTAGACAGGGAGAGAGAGAGAGAGAGAGAGGAGATGGATGGATAGATAGATAGAGTGAGAGATGGACAGACAGATAGAGAGAGAGAGAGATGCACAGACAGACAGACGTACAGACAGACGTACAGACAGACAGACAGACAGACAGACAGATAGATAGATAGATAGATAGAATGTATGAATGCGCGCCCGCTCGTGTGTGTGTGTGTGTGTGTGTGTGTGTATGTGTGTGTGTTGTGTGTGCAATATTCAACCTTAGCCGTCTTATTGATTATCCAAACATTATCAATACAATTGATTTTGATGATTGTGTTAAAACTTTCTGAATAAATGATAATTAATCTGTATTTTAAGAAAAATACTGGTATATGCCAAACAAATCTTCATAATACGCCTCTGTTTGTGTATGTCCAATATATACATAGGTATATACATAGAAACACACACACACACACACACACACACACACCACAAAAGTATATTTTTTTTTATATCCATGTCCGTATATAAAGTAAATTAGAAATTTTGCATTCGTATGTAGATATAATTCTTTTCCTAATGCCACATATATCCACACACACACAATACATAACGACGTGCGTGTATGGATCTGGAAAGATAATAGCAAGTGAGCCGAGAAAGGTCACCGGAGTGGCTTGGAGAGTCTCCAGGTCATACTACCGCCTCTGGGTATAGCAATTAAAGAATACATATATATATATATATATACACATACACACACGCCATTCATATAACGTGTGTATGTGCGTTGAGGAAGAGAAGGTAGACTTCATAACGATGCATGTACGTATGATATTATGTATGTATGTATGTATGTATGTATGTATGTATGTATGTAAATATGTATGTGTGTGTGTGTGTGTATGTTGGCCTATGTATGGATTTATGGATGTTCTTTACTCTCAATATTAAATTACATCATCATACATTGACTATATTAGATTCCAATAAAGGTATTATATCTATTTCCTCTCACACTCTCCTACCTATCCTCTTCCGCTTCTACTACCACTACCACCACCCACCACCACCACCGCCGCCGCCGCCTCTTGCACTCCAGTGGATTGATCAAAAGCCGAAACCAAGATTCAAAGCAGCAAGACCAACCAAGCAGTCATGTGAACGAAGGTAATTTTCGAGGCTGAATGCATGTTGTGTAACTCAGCGAATGAAAAAGGCCAGTAAACGTATAGGTCTCGGATATATTGAAGTAAGAGCTAAGAGTGCTTCATTGGCACAAAGCCATGTCACAGTTGCCTGTGGCGTGGGAAAAGTGTGTTTCACTGACCCAAGAAGGGTGAATGGTAATTCCGGCCACGGAAAGTTTGTTTCCGAGAGTGTAAAAGAATCACTAAAAAATGTTTGCAATTACCAGAAGGTATTAAGATGAAGTCGCCGTCATTCCTTTACCATTTTTAGAGATAGGAATATCCCTGACATTCCTATCAGTAGGGTACGTTGGGTTACGTAAAGGTGTCGACATGACCCCTGCGAGCCTAAGTGGATCGCCTCAGAGTGGCCGCTTGATATAGTAGATATAATAGCCAAATTGCTTTCAACAATCACAGCTTATGATCTGAAACAAAGCAGGGCGTGTTGGACAATATTGTCGTAAGATGTCTTATACGAAAATAAAACTGGAATGTCACGACTGGAACACCTTTCATCTTAGGTCTATCCAATCAGGATAGACTAGAGGCTAAACAACATTCACACACGCACATTATAGTGTGTATTTGTGTGTGTGTGTGTGTGTGTGTGTATATATATATATATATATATATATATATGCACACGCGCGCATACATACACTGACTATATCTGTGTATACACACACACATTATAATGTATACATGTGTGTGATTGCAGCATCTACTGAACAAGTGCTGAACCATGCACACACACATACATTACACTCATAGACACACAAGGAGGAGAAAATACCGAAGCAATTTACCTTTTGGTATATTTTTGTATAATTGTTTAAAAAGAAAAAAAACTGAGAAGAGTATGTTTCCAATGAAATTCTGTTCTTTTGGCGAATAAGAGCTGGGGGTGCGGGTGGGCTTCGATTAAAGGTCGAAGCCACAATGAACTCTGTTCAATACCACAATTACGTGAAAGACGGAGCTGAACACAATTCGCCGCTGTTCGCTAAAACATTCTAAAATGTCAACATTTACTAACACAGTTGTTACAAGTTGGAGTTCAACCAAAACAATCTCGTTTCTTTTAGATTTATTCTATATTTGATTTAGTTTAGTTTTCATTCCATCTTCCTAAACTATTTTCGCTTTGTATCTCGACAATATTTGTGGATCCAGCGAAGATCCATGGAACTGGGAATGTCATACATAAATTGTGAGCGAGATTAAAGCTTATAACGTGAAAGGATATCTGGATTAACTCCATCAAATTAACTGAATAGGTCGAGCTGGCAGACACGTTAGCGCGCCGGGCGAAATGCTTAACGGTATTTCGTCTGCCGTTACGTTCTGAGCTCAAATTCCGCCAAGGTCGACTTTGCCTTTCATTCTTTCGGGGTCGATTAATTAAGTACCAGTTACGCACTGGGGTCGATGTAATCGACTTAATCCGTTTCCTCTGTTCTTGTTTGTCCTCTCTGTGTTTAGCCCCTTGTGGGTAGTAAAGAAATAGGTTTTTTGGCCGCCGCTAAGTTCTGAATTCAAATTCCGCAGACGTGGACTTTACTTTTCAGGGTTGATAAAGTAAGTACCACTGAAACACTGGGCTTCGATGTATTCGACCAGTCCCCTCCCCACAAATTTCAGGTCTTGTGCCTATAGTAGAAAGGATTACTATTATTATCACCTTTCGGAATTGTTAGTGTGGCGAACGAATTTCTTGGGGAGTCTTTGCATTCTAAATCTCGCCCAAATTATCTCTGCTTGTCATCCTTACAGGATCGATAAAATAAAGTACCAGTCAAGTACGAGGTTTAACGGTCGTTTTATGCATACCCTTAAAAGTTGCTGGCCTCGTGCCGAGGTTTGAAACCATCAAATTTGGTTCAATTATCCTATACTTTAAGTTTCCCACCGGAAAGGCGTTCCTTTGGCATTTCAGCCAAGAACTTTTTCATATCACACACACAAACACACAAAGTAATGTGTATGTTTAAAAAATTTTCAAAATAAATTTTGTACTGCGAGACAGTAGCAGAGAGAGAAAATCTGTGACACAGACAACTCGGCTAGAATGGCAACTTAGAATGTTCCTGACTGTAGGAGAGAGTAATTTGCCTTTTATGGTAAATTTAATGGTAAAAAAAAAAAAAACGTAACAGAATATTTTAAAGATCATGTCTAATTGTTGTATAATTTGTGGATTTGGAAAATGACAGCACTTCAGATTAGGATTCTTATTGGTAATACAAGAATCTTTAAGAGAGACCTGGAGAGTTCTTGAAGAAGCAATTAAAGAAATATATTGGTAAGGAAAGCCATGGCTTCTACATGGAGAAAAGAGGTCACGGGGAGGTGAAAGAACAGAGTGGAATCGTTTTAACCTCAATCGAAATTCTTTAATTAAGCTGATATTCTCAGAAATTGGCAAACCATTCTTCCCTGATTCCAGAGAAGAAATTGTGTTTCTTCTTGTGAAATATAATTATATACGCGCACAAGTGGCGATGCGTGCGGTGGGAGGGTGGGAGTGCGTTAGTGCGAGCGTTCGTCCCTGTTTGTAGGCGTGCGTTAGCGCGTACGCAGCTACAGAATGTATATATAATATATATAATATATATGAGCGTATATGTATAGAATTTAATTGTCGATATACATGTTTACACGTGACAGCAAAAGCGTGCCCAACGAATATTAACATATAATTATACGGCGACACACAGACATTTATAAATCTATACACGTGCATGCATCGCACGCACACACACACACACGCATATATATATACATTCACGCCTACATATATATACACGCAAGCAGACACTCGCGCGCGTGCTTCAAACAGAACATAAGTATATATATATATATATATATATATATATATATATACACACACACACAAACATACATGCACATATATATATGTGTGTGTGTCAAGTGAGATTTCTCAATGTAAGTGCATGCAACTTCAAAATCTAACAAAACTGACGAATATTTCAAAAGCGTTCCAATCGTGACAACCTCGACACTTATCTCTCGGAAAAATAAGATGTTCAGTAATTGTTAGGTGACACCCCGGAGTGTGCTCACCCGGAGAGACAGAAACGGGTTTCTAAACCTTGAGCATCATTTAATACATTTAATTCTGCTTTCAAATTTTAGCACAAGGACAGCAATATCTGGGGAGGCGGGTAAATCGATTACATCGAACCTAAGCGTTTAAATGGTACTTTTTTTATCGACCCCGAAAGGCAAAGTCAACCTCGGCAAAATTTGAACTCAGAACATGAAGACGGACAAAACACCACTAAGCCTTTTGCTCGGCGTACTAACGGTTCTGTCAGCTCACCACCCTGTTTAATATTCTAAATGCAGTCTTTATGGGATATGACTTGTTTGGTAGACGTTAAAATATTCTTATTATAATATATAAGTATTCGTCTGTCCTTACTGTCTGAGTTCAAATTTCGCCGAGGTCGACTTTGCCTTTCATCCTTTCGGAGTTGATAAATTAAGCACCAGTTGCGTACTGGGGTCGATTTAACCGACTGGCTCCCTTCCTCAAAATTTCAGGCCTTGTACCTAGAGTAGAAAAGATTATTTAATTTCGTCTGTCTTTACGTTCTGAGTTCAAATTCCGCCGAGGTCGACTTTGCCTTTCATCTTTTCGGGGTTCGATAAAATAAGTATCAGTTGCGTACTGGGGTCGGTGTAATCGACTGGCCCCTCCCATCAAATTTCGGGCCTTGTGCCAAGAGTAGAAAAGAATATGCAGTAAGTATATTACTAAAATTAGGAATTTGTTCGCACCTCGTAGAGATAGGTAAGTTGGGCGAGGGTAAGGTTGCAGGTAAAACGGTCTTAAGTTCAATCCACAGGTGAGCATCATATTGGTTCAAATTCTGGCACAAGGCCAGCAATTGCGGAGAAGGGATAGATTACTCGACTGATACTTATTTTATCGATATCCAAAGGTTGAATGGCAAAGTCGACCTCGTTGGAATTTGAACTCAGAACGTAATTTATTATTATTTATTATGACCGGGTTCCAATCTGAGCCGCATCAACAAAGTCCACCCGCCACACTTCGTGGTCCATCATCACAGACTCGATCCAGGACGTAAACACAAACAAAATATCGCTACACATACTGCCTGGCCTTCTAACGATTCTGCCAGCTCGATGCCTCACAGTTGAATCTCATACTGATGAGGGTTTGTCTTATTCTTCAAAATTCCACAAAATCGGAATTTCTAGTATGCGACTTGGATAATATCGGCGAATTATAAAATAAATATAATTATATAAAATGCGGCAGAAATACCTCCCATATTTTATACGACTACTGATATGGTGCTAGAGACGTTAGGCAAGTATTAATGATATCTTCCTGAAGCTAATGTTTTACCATTTTGTCTTAGCTTTGCTTGGGTCCGAATGCAACACCTTTTCGACGTTGTAACGTTTGCCAAGCTTTAAAATTTAGTACGGCATTTTTATTTCTTTTGCTGCATCCTGTATTGTGTGTATGTGAGTGTGTGAATAAAAATAGGAAAACAAGCCAACAATTGTATATTTAAAACCCACCGCTTGAAGTAAGTTGGGAGTGACGAAACAAGCTTTGTGCTATTATTGCCAGTTAGACCAGAAAGCCATCTAACAGAACGCCAATCGCTTCTTGACATTTATGCACTCGTGTCACTAAGTACATTGTGACGTAAGCAGGTTGCTGGTGTGCTTATGACGGCAAGCCTTTATTAAAATATGGCACACGTGTGTTTGTGTGTGTGTGTGTGTGTTTGATAATAAATTCATTTTCATATTATGAACATTTTCTTTTTTGCCTTTTTGCTTATTCCAGCCACACGTGAATATGATTTTGTGAAAGAAATCATAAATGAACATGTGTAAATGCATTCATTCAAGGTTGTATATATACACGCACACATTCACGCCTACACGAAAAGTACAGCAAATTTGAGCAATGAATGAAGCCACTTTAATAAAAACACTGGGGTAACACAAAACGAATCGTACAAAAAGGAAAACGCATGGAGAACAACGCGACGGATTATATATTTCTTTACTACCCACAAGGGGCTAAACACAGAGGGGACAAACAAGGACAGACATAGGTATTAAGTCGATTACATCGACCCCAGTGCGTTTATGGTACTTTATTTATCGACCCCGAAAGGATGAAAGGCAAAGTCGACCTCGGCGGAATTTGAACTCAGAACGTAGCGGCAGACGAAATACCGCAAAGCATTTCGCCCGGCGCGCTAACGACTCTGCCAGCTCATAGATGAAAACACAGTGTGGGGGTAGTTGAATACACGTGTGTGTAGGGGGTGCGCGAGCGAGAGCATATTTTTTTTTTTACTTGTTTCAGTCATTTGACTGCGGCTATGCTGGAGCACCGCCTTTAGTCGAGCAAATCGACCCCGGGACTTATTCTTTGTAAGCCCAGTACTTATTCTATCGGTCTCTTTTGCCGAACCGCTAAGTGACGGGGACGTAAACACACCAGCATCGGTTGTCAAGCAATGCTAGAGGGACAAACACAGACACACAAACACGCACATATATATATATATATATATATATACGACAGGCTTCTTTCAGTTTCCGTCTACCAAATCCACTCACAAGGCATTGGTCGGCCAGGGGCTATAGGAGAAGACACTTACCCAAGATGCCACGCAGTGGGACTGAACCCGGAACCATGTGGTTGGTTAGCAAGCTACTTACCACACAGCCACTCCTGCTGTGTGTTTGTAAATTCGATAGATATACATACATTCATACTTGCATGCATACTGACATTGTAAACATATAGTTTGTATTTTGCATTCATGCAGGCAATGTGGGTAAGAGATACGGGTAGATAATGGGTAGCTATTTTCCACCCCGGCACCATTGCCTTTAACACCACTGTCACCATTCTCCCTAATGTCACAACAAAACGAGTGCGGTAATTGGCAGATTTCTTTTAGAATAGTGTTAAGGTCTTCTGTTAATCAAAATAATTACGTTATCCTATCGCCATTATATATATATATATATATATATATATATATATATATATACGTATGCAGAGAGAGAGAGAGAGATGTAGACATGTATTTATCTATTTTTTCGGTTTCCCTCTCTTTCATATAAATACAATTATATATATATATATAATATATATATATATATATATATATAAAACATATGCAGAGTAAGAAAAAGAGAGAGAGAGAGAGAGAGATGTAGACGTGTATCTATCTACCTTTCTGTCATATATATATATATATATATATATATATATATATATATAATTGGGTATGTATATGTGTATACGTACAAAGGTTTGCGTATGTATATATATATAATACGTGACGTGTCATTTGTGCACCTGCAACTGTTCTGATTGCACGAGGGAGCAGATTTCTGTACATGTAATTATTTGGACACTCGACACAGGCAAATTAAAAAAAGAAAACAAACAAAACGGTTAAAGAAAAACAAAACACAAAAATGAGAGAAAAAGGCATGGAGGACCAAAGCAAGATATCAGATTTCTTGTCACGTAATCTTTCCACTGGAAGTGAACCTGGGGCATTGCACTTGTGACCCCAGAGTTTATTGTTAAATTTGTGTAATAGATTAAGAAGTCAGTGAATGCCTTAAATAGGGAGAACAAATGATGACAAAGATAAACTGGAATAGGGAGAACAAATGATGACAAAGATAAAACGAAAGATTTATTGTTATCTTACAACCTCACCCTGCCCCTTGCCCGCTTCCAGTTTCTTTTTTCATCTTCATATTTGTTGATTGTTTGTAGTTAGGTAAAGTTTTTCAGCCCTTACGAACAAGATTTTTATACATCATCATCATCATCATCATCCTCACTAGGCGGCGAGCTGGCAGAGTCGTTAGCACGCCGGACGAAATGCTTAGCGGCATTTCGTCCGTCTCCACATTCTGCGTTCAACTTCCGCTGATGTTGACTTTGCTTTTCATCCTTTCAGGGTCGATAAAATAAGCACCAGTTTAAAACTGCAGAACGGAAGACTGAAAATTTTTTTAATATTTCGAAAGCAAATGGCGCAGGAGTGGCTGTGTGGTAAGTAGCTTGCTAACCAACCACATGGTTCCGGGTTCAGTCCCACTGCGTGGCATCTTGGGCAAGTGTCTTCTGCTATAGTCTCGTGTGTATATGTTTGTGTGTCTGTGTTTGTCCCTCTAGCATTGCTTGACAACCAATGCTGGTATGTTTACGTCCCCGTCACTTAGCGGTTCGGCAAAAGAGATCGATAGAATAAGTACTGGGCTTACAAAGAATAAGTCTCGGGGTCGATTTGCTCGACTAAAGGCGGTGCTCCAGCATGGTCGCAGTCAAATGACCGAAACAAGTAAAAGAGTAAAAGAGTAAAAGAATAAAATGGCATCTTCAGAAGAATACAGCAAAGAAATGTGTGTCCACATAGACTGTGCCATTTGGACAGCCGCCATGGCCAGTTGGGCAGTGACAGTTTCAGTTTGGGGAATGTGCTAAGTACACATTTCTTTGACTGAATTCTTCCGAAAAGTGGGACTTTTCACCCGAAATATATAAAAGTTTTTCAACTTTCCAGTTGATGGGTATTTCTATTACAATTTCTTCTTTTATTCTTCTTTTATCTTTACATATTTTTAGTCATTAGATTCCGGCCATGCTGGGGCACCACCTTGAAGACCCGACCCCAGTACTAACTTTTTTAAACTTGGTACTTATTCTATCGGTTTCCTTTCCGTATCGCTAAGTTATCAAGAACGTAAGCAAACGATTACCAGTTGTCAAGCGGCTGTGAAGGACAAACACACACATACACACACACACACGCACGCATGCACGCGCGCGCGCGCACACACACACACACACACACACACACACACTTGCGTCTTCGAAATCCACTAAGAAGGTTTCGGTCAGCCCAAGGCTATAGTAGAAGACACTTGTCCAAGGTGCCATGCAGAAGGACTGAAACCGGAACCATGTAGTTTGCAAAGTAAGCTTCTCACTACACAGCCACGCATGCGCCGTTCAAGGTCTCTTACATTTTAGATCAAGGTGTCACATTTTTGTGAGAGGGATGCCGACATCCGAACCAATGCCAATCTATTCTTCATTTTATTGATTCCCTAAAAATAACAGCAAGGTTAACTTAAAAAAAAAAAAAAAAAAAAAAAAAAAGCAAGTACCAATCAGAAAGTAACGGTAAGTATCTAAACTTCAGAAAACGCCAGAGCCCTACAAATTCTGTGATGAAGGGGCTCTAAGCCATTTATACAGAAAACGGTAGCGATAGTAGGCAGACTATTTATACCTTTCTAAAAGGTTATTAACGCCATAAATTAGGTAAATGGACTTCAAACGTGATTCAAACTTAGCAGAGGCGGACTGGGGTTTCCGTTTTATGTGTAGAATTTGCCATGGAATGGTGGCTCGCCATTAATATAGGAAATGGGGAAATAGAGCAGCAAGCTTAATTATGCTTCGTATTCCTGCAGCTGTTCTTTCTTAATGAATGTGGGGGGGAGGGGTTATGTATGCATGTTTGCGTGTATGTAAGTATGCACGCACGTGTGTATGTGTATACGCGTGTACGTATGTGTGTATCTATGTACATGCGTATGTATGTATGTGGGTATGTATGTTGAAATAATCTATTCCCTCCCCCTCCCCACAAGGTTTATCGGGATATACGTATCAATTTATGCGAGTCTGCATCAACGACGTGAAACATCTGTTTGTTAGAGAGAGAGGGGGAAGAAAGAAAATGAGAGAGAGAGAGAGAGAGAGAGGGAGAGAGGGAGAGAGGCTCTGTATGTATGCGTGTTTATGAACCCTTTATTTAGGGTTTTACTGTCATGGTTATGGAATCCCTAGTAAACCTAAAAAAAACTTGGAAGAATGAACGACATCGACGTGTAAAAATGGTAAAAATGGTTCTGAATATTTCTTCGGTGTTCTTTTCCACCACCATCACCACCACCACCACCATCACTAATTCTCAAGAAAAACAAAGGAAAAGGCTCGAGGCAAATATTTGGTAAAAGGTCACAAATGCGTGTGCGTGTGTGTTTTGCTTTCGCTAACGTTTCCTTCATACTTCCACTCCCATATCTCAGCTATGGAGGCATGGTAGGAGGGGGGAAATCTACAAAGTTTGTTTAATTAAAAGTCCCATTCATGACATTGATATTATCGAAGTAAGATAACCCTGATGCAGCGTTTCACACAAAAGTGCGAGATCCGATATAACGGCAGGGTTAATTCACAGTTTTGGCTTTTTGGGTTTTTTTTTTCTCTCATCGTCCCCCCCCCCCGCCCTTTCAACTTGTCTAGGGATGGCAAAGGAAAATGGAATTTCTGATTGCAAACTACAATGACTTCTCATTAATAAAGACTGCAGTGAGTGGAGTACGAAAATGCATTACCAATTACATATATATATAATTAAGAATTTTTGCGTAATAAGATAAAAACCCAAGGCTGTATAGATATTAGAGCATTTATAGATAGATAGAACCAACGTTGAACCCTTTATTCGCAATATTACCGAATCTGGAACTTAACTATGGTCTGCCTATAGCACTTATTCAGCATTACCTGACACCTTTGGGTCTCAATGACACCATTATCTCTTATAATCTCAACATCTCGCTACACACACACACACACACACACATATATATATATATCTATATATATATATATATATATATAGATATATATATATATATTCTCTTTTACTCGTTTCAATCATTTGGCTGTGGCCATGCTGGAGCACCGCCTTTTACTCGAGCAAATCGACCCCAGGACTTATTCTTTGTAAGCCCAGTGCTTATTTTATCGGTCTCTTTTGCCGAACCGCTAAGTTACAGGGACGTAAACACACCAGCATCGGTTGTCAAGCGATGTTGGGGGACAAACACACAGATATATATATATATATATATATATATAATATATATATATATATATATATATATATATACGACGGCCTCTTTCAGTTTCCGTCTACCAAATCCACTCACAAGGATTTGGTCGGCCCGAGGCTATAGTAGAAGATACTTACCTAAGGTGCCAAGTAGTGGGACTGAACCCTGAACCATGTGGTTCGTAATCAAGCTGCTTACCACGCAGCCACTCCTACACCTATACTTACCACACAGCCGAAACTTCGAAGTCACAGTCAACCTTTTCCTTCTAAAAGTTTAATAAACAGGTTGTCTACTAAAAGCTTTTGAGTAAGCATTCAGTTTAAAGCTAAACTGTTTTATAAATATATAAACTTGATATAATGACACATTATTGCATGCTTACACACACACACACACACCACACACACACAGAGAAGGTGTGTGTGCGTGTGTAGTGATGGTGATGGGTGCTGCAATTTGTCAGTTTGGGAATCGCTGCTAAAAGGAAGTCAGTAAAAGATGGCTGGTCTCGTGGGTAGGGCATCGCTGCTCTACATAATCATCGATTTTGAGTTCAAATCCTCTGAACACATTATTTTGTGTCTATTATTAGTCGCAAAACAAGTGACTACCAAATATAGGGAGAGAAGATCGTCTGGCGACGACAATGTCGCCGGTATAGCGCGTTCTATTTGGGAATCTTTTTCGCTCCTGCCCCTACCACCTCTCTCTCTTCTTCTTCCTCTTCTTCTTCTTCTTCTTCTTCTGCTTCTTCTTCTTCCCGCCATTAAACTAAAACTTTTACCGCTTAAAAAGAATCTTTAATGGTCAAGTGACATTTCCATTAATAGCCTCCTTTCAATTTACCGTTTGTTGTTATATCTGTGTGTATTTAGGGATCTGCTGAGTGTAGACGTTATGAGACTTCAATTGTTTGTCTATTTCTGGCTAAAACCGAAATAATCCTACGAATTTATTTAACTGTTTGTTTGTCTCTCCAAATGTAGGCACATACCAACATTATCATCACCATCATCAAACAGTATTATTATTATTATTATTATTATTATTATTATTATTATTATCATTAGAATAAGAATTGCTTATGTCTTGCATTCTTCCTGTCTATTTCCAAACATAACCTATTTTGATATCTTCATAATATTTATACAAATCTTTCGATTCTTTTACAGAGACGCCTGTTGGGATTAATTTATATATTCAGCCAGATGTGGTGCTCTTTATTTGTCAATAACAACCTTTGAACTCGACCCATGTCTGTGAGAACCAATATATTCCTCCAGACTATTGTTGTTACGTTGCCTGTAGATACAGCTTTGTATTTCACGCTCTATACCGCCATTTCTTCGGTCACGATCCAACAAACAGCCGAAATCCCACGATCGACATAAACACCCAAACCCCAGTCGAGAGAAAACCGAGTTTTTAATAAGGATAAACTCTCCAATATACTGTCCTAAGTACCCCCATCATAAATCTATTGTTTAATTTTGACTCAAGTCTTTCTATTCTAACGGTTTCTCCTTCCACTAAACTACTGCTTCCTCTCAAATACGCTCCATGCGCCGATTTCTTCCCATACCTTTTATCAAACCCTTATTGCGATGATGCTCCATAAAAGATGTTCTCAACCGGGGTCATAAGATGCTGAGGGTTCAGATAAGATTGTTGTTGTTAAAATGTATGTCCAATTAATCTGGCT
Organism: Octopus sinensis; assembly: GCF_006345805.1. Classification (NCBI taxonomy): domain Eukaryota; kingdom Metazoa; phylum Mollusca; class Cephalopoda; order Octopoda; family Octopodidae; genus Octopus; species Octopus sinensis. Next base: position 109,703,430 of record NC_042997.1, on the reverse strand, counting down.
AAACTTCTACAATGCTTAAGATAATTTAGTTTTTGTATGTAATACCTAATAATATTTAATCATAAAAAATTTTTAAACACCAAATGGCTCAGAGGGGTCCATGTGAATAAGTTAGGAATCAAAGGGTAAACAAAATGGTTGTAACCCACTGATTATATAAGAACTTTGTCCGACCCCTTTTTCTGTTGAGCACAACATCTCTACACGTGTGTACGTGCGTGTTTGCGTACGTGTGTGTTTGTATACGTGAATATTTGTGTACGTGTGTGTATGTGTATACTACTATAGGCACAAGGCCCGAAATTTTTGGGGAGGCGGGTCAGTCGATCACATCGACTCCAGTATGCAACTGGTACTTAATTCGTCGACCCCAGAAGGATGAAACGCAAAGTCAACCTCGTCGGAATTTGAACTCAGAACTTAAAGATAAACGAAATACCTATTTCTTTACTACCCACAAGGGGCTAAACACAGTGGGGACAAACAAGAACAGACAAACGGATTAAATCGATTTTATCGACCCCAGTGCGTAACTAGTACTTAATTTATCGACCCCGAAAGGATGAAAGGCAAAGTCGACCTCGGCGGAATTTGAACTCAGAACGTAACGGCAGACGAAATACCGCTAACCATTTCGCCCGGCGTGCTAACGACTCAGCCAGCTCGCCGCCTTTGTATGCATGTATATTGTCTTAGTTGTTACTGTATTTTGTCTGTTTATGGTTTGAATCAATGAACTGCGGCCATACTGGAGTAGCATAGTCGTTGGTTGCTTTCATCGACTCCAGATTATATTTCAGTCTGCTAGATGTTTTATTCCCCACTAAGTTACGGGTTCCTGACACACTCAGGGATACATCTCGACACATTCTTTTAAACTCATATGCAAACTGTGTGACGCGCATGCGTTTGTGTTCCCCAGGCTTGACATAAATGAATTGTTGTAACCGAGCGTTACCGTCTCACAAATGGTGTTTGTTTCCAATCTTTTGCGAAAGACAGGGAAATATTACCTTATTTGGAAACAAGGGTTCACAGCAGGAAAGGCATCCGACCATCGAAAATTTCCCTCAAAGACTTTCCGTCAGAATCATACAGGCATAGGAAAGTAAATATTAAAACGATAATGATATATGCAACGTGGAGGTCGTGTTAGAATGTTGAATACTGCGTCATCGGCCACGTTAAGTTGGATATAAACATTGCCTTTTGGCACTAAAACGGCTTCCGTTGCTAGTGGATATCATAACTATCTCAAAAAAGCGTGAAGAGATTACAGCTATTTACTTTATGTGACAGTTTAGTAAATTAATCCAAGTGTTACTTCCGGTTTGAGAAGATAAAAAAGATTTACTATTTCCTCTTCACGGGGAAACATAGAACCTGCAGTTGTACGTAGTCAGGGGTAACACACTGCGGATTTATTCATTTTCATTCGTTTTACTACGAAAGTTATTGAAATATGTTTTTAGGGTGTAATTTGGCATCTATTTCTAGCAAAACAAGCGACCCGTAGAGGCTGATTTTGTTAACTTGATTTGTAACTTCATATCTTGTCGCTGTCGCTTACAAGTCTGTTCTGCTTGAGAAGAGCCATGATGAATATAGACGTGTGTGTGTGTGTGTGTGTGTGTGTGTGTGTGCGTGATCTCGATGTTATTTGCTATACGTCAAAGACAGTTATTTTAGTAACAATACCAATATATTATGAAGTAAAATGTCAGGAAGGAAAGACAAAAACGAAAAGGAGAAAACCAAACCAAACATTGAGGTTCATTGCCTCAGACATTTCAATGCACCACTCACGGATGTCCATACATACGTACAAAGTATTCCTATGGGGGCTTATCATACACCAACATTTTCATAAAGTATGTATATATATATATATATATATATATTATATATATATATATAATATATATATATATATATAATATATAATATATATATATCTTTGTATACTAAGCCGACGCAACAGAGTGACTCAAGGCCGACATTTTCGTTACAGATCGATGGTTTTCTAAATTTATATACCGGTGATAATCGTATTTCCCTGAATAGTTCTAGAACATATGTATGTGTGTTTGTGTGTATGTATGCGTATGTGTGCATGTATGTGTGTATGTGCGTATATATTTGTGTATGTATGTGTATGTATTTGTGTATATACGTGCGTGTATGTATGTATTGTATGTGTGTATGTATGTATGTGTGTATTATGTATGTGTATGCATATATGTATATGTGTGTGTATGTATGTGTATGCATATATATATATGCATATAAATATATAGATATATATATATATATTTACATATGCATATATATATACGCGCACACACACTTGTATTTGTTGTGTTTATATATTATTCACATGCGCACTCGCACGCATACATACAGTTACGCTCACATTGAAACAAAACATTGTAGATACAATAATTCAAGACCAGCCTTCTCTCTTCCTCGCTCTCCTTCATTCTCTCTCTCTCCCTCCCTCCGTCCCTCTCTATCACCCTTGGAAATCCGCCAATATTTGTTATCTAAATAACAGACCAAAGTGAAGCACACACTTCACTCAGTTCCATCTTCATTTTCCCCTCAACATGGCTCGTGTTTATAAAATATATTCTAATTCTAAACACACGCTTCCAGCCTGTCTCTCTTCAACAGGGGTGAGGAGAGACAGTAGTATTCTCACTGGTCACATTAGTATATGTGGTGTTGACTTCTACTATAAACTGTTAACTAGGAATCTCTCTCTCTCTCTCTCTCTCCCTCTCTCTATCTCTCTCTTCGTTGTTGGCACATTATTTCAACACGTCTAACATCGGTTTGACGCAACAAGAACTGGAATAAAATTCCTTTACGCAAACCCTGCTGTTAATGAACTTTTTTGTTTCTTTGTAGCCAAGTCAGACGAGGTGGTGGCGAGCAACAGTCAGGACTTTCTACACATCCTCCAGACTGTTTGCAGGAACGAAAGGTTCCACTCAGCTAGAGGTACCCAAGGGAAAGCTGGTACTGTTAAAGCGACGCATTAATTCTCTTCATCTCCCCTTAAGCAGGACCATCCACACTCGATGATCGCACAATTTCTATCTCCCAAAATTCACAGAAAGCTATTGGCAAACCCGATGCAGTACCTTCTATATTTCGCACTATTTTCCTCAAATTATTTTATTCAAACTATACATATTGTTTGTACAGTGTTTGAGCATCTTACAGCAGCATTCCTTTTACTTCTGGCTAATCCTGATGCGGTCCTCACAAAATTCAATCCATTCTGATTTTCTCTTACCCGCTAGTCTCTCAGTATCTAATCTAAAGAGGTTCTGATACCAACCAAGATATTCTCCAAGTTCTCCAAAAGTTATCCAACAATATGGAATGGTTAAAGAATATTCCGACACAACAGAATATTCTCCCACCCTCAGCCCCATAATGTCTTACTTCGTTTTAGCAGCTCAGGGCCTTGCAAAACCTAAACCCGGCACATGTTACAGTATTGATGTTTGTAATCCAAAAGTGAACGAAGTAAACCTTTGTACCTCTTCATCTTGAGGAAACAATTCCAGTCTGAGAAGTTGCCAAATTGCCACTGAATTGGCAATAGTCATTTTTCAAGCAAAACCTAGTTCAGGAAACACACACATACGCACACACACACGCGCGTGCTCACACAGATCGATAAAACCTCTCACGGAAAATCTTCCAGTTGCCTTACAACGTTATAATGTACTTTGATTGGCACTATTCTTACCTCTTCTTCCAATAGACTTTCATTTTCTCCTAGCATGTCACATCGACTCAACATGTTGCTTGAAACCGTACACTACATCTATACTTTCTCTCTCTCTCTCCCTCTCTCTCTCTCTCTCTCTCTCGCTATATATAATATAATATAATGTACACACACGCACACACGGCCATCTTGTATGCAAAATTCAGCTTTAAAGAATTATAAAACATGCCACGTATATACGCGAGAGTTTGTGTGTGTGTGTGTGTGTGTACGTTTGTATGTCTGTGTGTGGATATTTACTCTGTATATAAACGTGTTTCTCTATGTTCGTGTCTGCTCGTTCGTGCATGCATGAAGAGATTACACTGTAAAGAACAAAATATATATTTACTCAAACGGGACAGGTGATGGCTTATTGATCTCTTCATCTATAATGATGGTATGGGTTAGCCCCAGGCTAACCTTTATCGTGCAAGCAGATCAATGATCAAAGACGTTACACTACGAATGGCCTATTTTAGTTTTTCATATATATATATGTCAGGGAATGTACACACACATGTATATTTACTATCGGCCTCTTTCAGTTTCCGTCTACCAAATTCACTCGCAAGACTTTGCTTGGCCCGAGGCTACAGTAGAGGCCGCATGCCCACGGTGCCACGCAGTGGGACTGAACCCGGAACTAGGAATTATCTGGTTGGGAAGCAAATTTCTTAACACACAGAAAAGCCTCGTAATTCAGAACACTAATTACCTTGTTGCCGTTAGTAATACTAATAACATTTTTAATAAAAGTAATTAGAAGTCATTTGATTGGACGGAGTAGAAAATATGGCTGCACTGTTTGTTGTACGACGAACCAAGTCTGTGTTGGAACTGTATTTTGGTTGAAGGGGAATTGATAGAGAATTATATTCCAATATTAAGGGATTTCTCAATGGCATCGGTGAGAGGGGGCAACATACAAAGAGAATAATGTTCTTTGTGGCGGGGGGGGGGGCAACTTAGAATCCAAAATTTCACCAATTGACAGAAAGACAATCATACATGTCACCAACACATCTGCTAATATTACAATTCTCACACACACATATACAGGGGCATGCTGGTGCACGCTCTGCCTCAAATTTCTATTCTTAGAAAAAGGATGATGTTGGGCTGAATTTCGTTACCAAGCAAAGAGTAACAGGCATGATAGTCACGGCTGGATTTTGTGTTTTAAGCCATAGGTCTGCGAAGGATGTTACATATCAGACACCCACCCACCACCAACTCCCATAAAAAATAACACAAATGAAATTCCCCGCCTGGTTGTTTATTAGGGAAAAACACAAAACAACCCGTCGCCATCCGCACAGTTCTTTCTTCTGGTGGTGGTGACGGCAGGGGTGGAGATGTTTTAAAGCTTGGAACCATCTGAGTCTATTAAACATGGCATTTTTCAATCCTCTCAGAGAAACCCCCACACCCCTGAGTGGAGGAGGAGGGGAGCCTTGTGGGTAACATTGAACAGCAATAACAACTACATTCACACACAATTCACGCAACCACACACACACACTCACTACACGGACACAGTCACAGACCGTACATATACACTTTCACACCAAGCACACACACACACACACACACACCACACACTCCTACCCACATCCACCCAGCCCTTCATTTATTATTACATAAGACAAACATCGTGACAGATAAACTTTACGCAAAAGTTCAAAATTGCATTTTTTTCTGCCCTTCACATCACCCCCACCCCACTCTCACTCACTCCCACTCTCTCTTAATCAAATGTTACACAGGGGATAAAGACGCCCCCTTCTCTCTTTATCTCTTCCTCTCTCTCCTCTTCTCTCTTTATCTCTACTTCTCTCTCGTTCCCTCTCTCTCCCCTTCTCTCTCACCTTCACTCCCCACCCCCTCACCGCTGCTGGTCTGTTATTCCTGTATTCCGACATATAAAAACCAGCAGGCGACTGCACTGACTCACTGGTACACACAGCCAGGTATCCCAGTTTGCCAAGGTAGACGTGACCTACATTCACCTAACTACACGTTCACCTTATGTTGGCAAAAATATAAACATTTATAAAGAGAAACCAAAAAATAAAATGGCGATGATGATGATTATTGTAAATAGGATGATGATGATGATGATGATGATGATGGTGGTGGTGTGTTTGACATTGTACTGTTGGGAACACAAATATATACTTAAGGTTATATTACTGGTTCAATTATTGCCTATATATACACACACCGGAATATATACAGACAAACAAATATATTTATATATATATATATATACCGGACACATACAAAAACACTGGAACGCGCAGACACACATGCACATACAGAAGCTCTACATATATCTGTGCTGGCGCTCGCGCGTGTGCGTGCGCTTTACTTATACGTTTATATATATATATATATACATACATAAATACATACATACACACTTTCACATACATATACATCCATATATATATATATATACATACATTTATACATACATATAAATATATACATACATTTATACATACATATAAATATATACACACATTTATACATACATATAAATATATACACACATTTACACACACATATACACATAGATATAGATATATATACACACACACACACACACACATATATATGTGTTTAATCCAAATATGAAAACACGAAAACAACACGAAGACGTGGAACAAGTATAGTGTTACAATATATATACGTGTTTTATATATACATATATGTTCGTTTTGTATATATATATATGTACGTGTTATATATAACGCACACACACGCACTCACACATATATATTCACGCAGACATATTTACACACACACACACACACACACCTGGCAACATAATTAATCGAAAGATGAGTTCGAAACTGCTGCTGGCGGAATTCAGTGAAGAAAGGAAAAACAATGATAACATTATTAATTCAATATTGACGAGATAATTCGTGTGGATTGCATATATATGGGGATAGGTGTGAGACTGTCGGTATAAACGTGTGTGCATGTATGTACACACACACACATATATATATATATATATAATATATATATTATATATATATATATATATATATTATATATATATTATATATATATATATATATATATATATATATAGACGCATAGGAGTGGCTGTGTGGTATCTAGCTTGGTTACCAACCACATGGTTCCAGGTTCAGTCTTCTACTATTGCCTCGGGCCGACCGAAGCCTTGTGAGTGGATTTGGTAGACGGAAACTGAAAGAAGTCCGTCGTATATATGTATATGTGTGTGTGTGTGTGTGTGTCTATGTTTATGTGTCTGTGTTTGTCCCCCAAATCACTTGACAACCGATGTTGGTGTGTTTACATCCCCGTAAACTAGAGGTTCGGCAAAAGAGTCCGTTAGAATAAGTACTAGGCTTACAAAGAATAAGTCCTGGTCTATTTGCTGGACTAAAACGCGGTGCTCCAGCATGGCAGCAGTCAAATGACTGAAACAAGTAAAAGAATATATATACATATATATACACACGACCAAAGAGATAGTTGTACAAATGAAACAAGAGATTTTAATAACTGTATCGTGCAGTTCAGATATTTGTTTTACCAGTTTGAGTTCGTGTTAAGATTCACAAACGATAAATATATTGAAAAAAGATATAAAACCCGATCTTTCGGACACTTGGATTTAAGTGGTGGGTCGTTCACAATTTCTAACTGTAGATAACACTCATTAGACGATGAACGAAGTTCTTTTTCATTGCTTGGTTCAGATCACGTGACAAACTCTGTTTCAGTGTCTTTACATTTGTACTGACTACTATAGAACAGAAGGCTACTTTGACACGATGAAGCGCAGCACTTTTCTGTGCCTTGGTTAGATTCCAATTTCAGTAAAGTTTTTGGAATTGAATTAAGATTAAATCGTTTACTATTTAGCCACGAGAGAGCTCTGTTGGTGACTGCAATATGACAGTTCAGCTTTCTTGCACCGGTTGACTGATGCAAATGTAGTTTCACTCGGAAGCAATGATGGCAGTTGCACGAGACAGGCGAATAAAGGAGAAGTGTTTGTCAATAATAATCTAGCTTATACTGAACAGACCGATTTCAGATCGTAGAGTCTCCGGTTAAAATGAGACAAAGAACAGGAGTTTGCCCTGCCCTCCCTACATGAGGAATTCGTACATAAAATATACTTGGAGGTGGTGGTGTTGGAGGGGGTCTTAGTTGCGGTTGGTATCAAAAGGTAACAAGATAAAGAATCTATTCAGTGATAGCCCTGATACACCAGGAAGTGAAGTGTGTTGGAAATTATGAAG
>NC_042997.1:109660351-109690351 GCF_006345805.1 Octopus sinensis | reverse complement strand
CACATCGTAATGTCAGAGACGTAAAATATATTCAGCCTGCTTAGAGTTTAGGCCTGCGTTCGGCGGTTCAGTCGCGAACAGATTAAGCACAAACCACACACACACACACACACACACATACATACACGTAAGCAGATAGGTGCAAAAGAAGTTGGAAAAATAGTATTCGAATACCAAATGTCGAGTAATATATTAGTTTATGAAAATAAAAATCTTCATGAACTGTTTGTTGCTCGGAGTTTCACGTGACATTTCAGCAGATAACTGTGTTTATGTACATATGTATATATATATAAAAGATAGATAGGTGGATGCATGGACAGACAGACAGCTGGATGGATAGACAGACAGACAGACAGACACACACATATATATATATATACATATATATATATATATATAATATATATATATATATATATATATATATAGATAGATAGATAGATAGATAGATAGATAGATAGATAGATAGATAGATAGATAGATAACCAGACGAAAACGAGAAGCCCGAAATTTTGAAGCCCAAGTCAACTATTGATTTACACACACACACACACACACACACACACACATACATATGTCAATTTGCTTCGGGTATGGAAAAGGAGTTACTCAAGACCGGTTCAGTATTTGTGTGGACAGGAATCTTTTGTTTCGGTCACTCTAGAGATTCTCCATTGATGCACAATTTCTGTCAATGGAAAAACTCCGGGTAGCAACGGAGTGAATTGCCAGCTGCGTGTGTGTGTGTGTGTGTGTGTGTGTGTGTGCGAGTGAGAGAGAGAGAGAGAGTGTGTGTGTGTGTGTTTGTGTGTGAAAGGTTTGAAATTTGAACTAAAAATGCACATATTTGTCTAGAAAGAGAAGTGGAAGAGATAAAAAGCTAGAGTGTGAGAGAGGAGAGAAGAGAGATAAGAAATGGAGGTAAGTGAAGAGAAAGAAAGAAAGAAAGAAAGAAAGAAAAGAAAGAAAGAAAGAAAGAAGTAAAATAAAGAATCAGCCACGTAATCTGCCTACATCAATCATTTTTTATATATATATATATATATATATATATATATATATATATATATATACACACACAGTAAAAGACATGAAACTTATTGTGACATCTGTGCCTCAAAGCTGCTTGCATAGAAGCACGAGTGTGTGCATTTGCGGCGTCTAACTTTGTTTCCCAATACACACATACATCATGTGTGTGTGTGTGTGTGGAGATTAAGAAAATTATAAGAAAGATCAACCGTATCAAATGTAAAACATTGGATAAGGATGATTAAGCTACAGGGAAAGCCACTTTGTAACTTTTAATTTGATATTCGCTTCTCCATAGATCTCTCCCTTTCCCTCTGCGCCTCTCTCTCTCTCTCTCTTTATTTATCTCTATCTCTACATCTCCACTAATTAAGTTAAGTGTATAGACTAAAGCCAATCAGTACAGCTAGATTGCCATCACAACTTTACATTGGGAGACTCAGCTAACAATAACTATGGCCTCCAAACATGGAAATAGGAGAGAAAGAGATAGAGGGAGGGTGGGAGACGAAAAGAGGCGGTGGTGGAAACGGCCGGAGTCGTGGTGATGGAATAAAGTGGTGGGAGGAGGGAGGGGAGATGTAGACTGGGAGAGGAGGGAAAGGGAGAGAAAGGTAAATAAGGGGGTAGCAGCTGTAAAGATAGAAGCGGTTCTATGTCTTGGTGATGGATTGGAGAAGTGTTGTGAAAGAGGTGGGGGGAGAGAAGAAAGGAGAGAAGTGCAGATTAGGAAGGGGAGGAGGTGGGGTGAATATAAGATGCCTTGGAGGATTGGAGAAATATGAGGTGTGAAGTTAGAGAAAGGGAAGAAAAAATGAAGGGTAAAAGAAAAAGAAAGCTCGAAGAGATAGGTGGATAAACTAGGAAAAGGAAGAAATACAGAAGCGGAGAGAGAGGGGGAGAGAGAGAAAGAGAGAGAGGGATACAGACGTTAGAAGAGAGATACGTTTACAGATGTGTGTGTGTGTATGTGTGTGAAGTTAAGGTTTTTCTCGTAAACCAAATTTTAGAAATAACAACGGGAAAGTTTACAGATGAGATAACTCAACACTGAGAAGGAGGGTCAAATTTATTGTAAAACACTTTCTGATTGGGACTTCCAAGTTTCGTCTGATGGTTAATACGACCAAGGTTGGTTCCAGTCAAGAAGATTTGGGGCTTTGAAGAAACTAGATGTCAGAATGACAATTTATGGAGTACGAACGATTCCTTACAGCCGAAACACACACAAACACACACACACACACACACACACGAGAAAAGGAAAGAAGAAGACAAGTTACAAGGTTCTAGTAAAGACGTGATGGATAAAAATAAGCTTAAAAACCGGATTTGTTTGAAAGTCAAAGACTTTCAATTAACAAAGTCCTCATAAATTGACATTTATTTCTTGTCCACATCATTGGTCCACACATGTATACACATTTCTTGTAATCTGTAACATCTAATTACAGTCTTTTCCTCTAGATAACCATTCTTTATTTCAAAGATATTGAAGAAAACACAGAGAAACAGTAGAATGCTCAGTGAATTATATTTTGCTCTAATAAGTCACAGGGGTATGACAAAAGAACATACGAAATCACAGGAGTACACACCCCGGCACAGAAGACCCGTACTTGCTTCAACACTCATCGGGTATCAACCAAATATCTCCACAATTTCGACACCTCCGACAGGACTGTTCGATTTGGCATTGTCAGCGATATAAGCTGAAGCAGAAATGAACGAACACGAGAGACGAACCAGAACAAGAACACAAAATAAGTACAATAACAAGATGAGATGGCGTCTCTAGAGCGGACGGTTAAATAAAGTCGAGTCATGAGTCGAACGGGAGAAATTTTTAATATGCATTTCTACTCTAGGCACAAGGTCCCAAATTTTGGGGGATGGGGGCCAGTCGATTAGATCGATCCCATTACGCATCTGGTACTTAATTTATCGACCCTGAAAAGATAAAAGGCAAAGTCGACCTCGGCGGAATTTGAACTCAAAACGTGAAGACAGACGAAATACCTATTTCTTTACTACTCACGAGGGGCTAAACACAGAGAATATAAAGAAGGACAGACAAACGGATTAAGTCGATTATATTGACCCCAGTGCATAACTGGTACTTATTTAATCGATCCCGAAAGGATGAAAGGCAAAGTCGACCTCGGCGGAATTTGAATTCAGAACGTAACGGCAGACGAAATACCGCCAAGCATTTCGCCCGGCGTGCTAACGTTTCTACCAGCTGGCCGCCTTGGGAGAAATTTTTATATAACGAAGAAACAAATAAGCAAAGACTAAATCAAAAATTCGTCAAGAGAGAATGTCTTGTTGCTATGAGGACGCGTTTGTGGACGTCATTATATAAGAGACGAATAATCATTGTTTTGTTTTTTCTTCTGATTTTGGCAAAGGGCCGACACTTTTGTCGGGATTTGGGGACGGGAGTGGCCAATATCATCCATCTATCCCCCATCTTGATCAGTACTTTTGCATCGCTTTATCGACCCCCGGAGAGCTGAAAGGCAAAGATGAGTCAAATGCAATAAAGAAATTTTGAAATCCCTAAAAATACTGAGGGTGAGAAATATGTGTGGTTGATCTCAGTAGCTTTTCTCAGTTCTAAGGTGGTAGTCTGAAAAGGATTACCGAATGTGAAGAGTTAAGATTTATATTTAAAAAGCAAATATGACTTATTTGTTTGGTTTTTGCTAAATCCATGAAATATTTAGTTTGTATTTTACTAAACTGAACCAAAACATGGCTTTATTCTATAAAGACTTGGATTTGGCGAATGCGAACCAAAAACTAAGGATTTTCTGTTCTGTCGATATGTGTTTGGTAAATATTCTAAGTTTGGTACAAGGCCAGCAATACTAACGAAAGGCACAAACCGATGGCATCGGTCCCAATATTTTAATGGTTCTTTATTTTTGATCGGTGTTTGGTAAATAATGAAACCAGAATCGTCATCCGGATTTCAGGGACTTTATTAAGAACTAAAAGACATTTTCATTTCAATTTTACATATTTTCAATAACCTTTTAGGATCAATATTCCTTAAACCCCCAACCTAAACATAAAATATTTCTTAAGAAAAGGGAAATTAAATTGTTATCTCCTTGTTAAATTGTTTGCGAAGGTGTTATTAAATTCAACACACAATAACAAGCATTGATTTAATTTTTTTGCCGCGAGCTGCATCTAACTTATTTAATTGAATTCCAGAATATTGTTGCAAATAAGAATATTTACATACGAATGTATATTCTAATTCCTAATGTATTCTATAAGTGTTATACATGAACATTACGGAATACACAATGTTCGGCGACTGATGCAGAACGAATGTTAAAAGGTTTAGCGTAGCTGACACAGCAATTACGGGAACACGCACAAAAGAAAAGAAAAGCGTCAGTAAACTCAACAATAACAACACCAACCACATTTATATCTATAATACAAATAACACCAAATCTGCATCATACCCTAAAACATGCATGGGCAACCTGCGACTCTCGACGAGTTTTTAGGTTAGAAATTTCATATTAAGACTAATAAAATTAAGAATTGCAAAGAATTCAGTGTAAAAGGGTAAATATTTCGTACATATGTGTTTTATCATGCGGCCCTTTCCCACTTGGAAATGGTACAATGCGGGCCCCCAGTTGACGAAGAGTTGCCCATCACTGCCCTTAAAGGTAACAACTGCAGCAGAAATAACAGCGCAGGTACAGATCAGGCTGTGTAGTCAAGAATTAAGAAGTGCAACAAGCAACACGTGGTGTCAGGTACGATACCAACAAACTGCAACAAGTGTCTTAATAAAAAAAAAAAATTACAGATATTTATTCACATCGTTGGCGGCACAGACGGTACAAGTGATTTGACCGTAGATCGAAACTGTGCCTCAGGCCAGTCACAGTCTAGGTCCAACTCCTACTTTAACCATGAAAAGGCAGCGAACGACATTTGGTTCTGTTGTCTGCGCTGTGTGGCGTTGACAACATTCGGAGACATACATACATTAGGTACAAGAACGAATGTATACAAGTGTGTGTGTGTGTGTGTATGTGTGCGTTTCTATACTCATACACATAAGTACGTACGTATACACACGAACATTCCGGCAATCTATCAGCTTATCTATCTGCCTACAGACCCTATTTAGCCAGCTATATTTTCTGTTTCATCCTCCCTTTCCGTTTTCCTTCTATATTCCTCTGTGAAGCCATTTCATTCTTTCGAAGTCGATATAATATCAGTAAACTACCAGTAATATACTTAGGATTGACCTGGCATTAGATATAGCCCCAGGTTTACACTGACGGTGTTCTCTTCTCTTTCTTCTTATATGAAACATACTTGCAAAAGCTGGCGGACAATACTGATTATCAAATAAATGTATTTATTAGAAGGGGTTAACCTCTATTGCCCTGTATTTCTATCTTGTTGATTTCTACTCACAAACAAGACTTTATAGAAAACAAACGAGAATATAAGAACGTATGTGTTGAACAGAATCAGCAAGCAACGGAAGAGAAAAGAATAAACCCCTAATTAGGCATGCGATAGTTTTTAACTTCTTCCCTTAAAATATACAACGTCAGCAACGGAAAGCGAATTCAAGGCGCCATTTTATCAAATACTCGAATTAGCTTTTCAGTAAATAAACAAATAAATATTTACTTATTCATTGTATCTTTTCTGTTAGGAAAATGAAGCTTGAAAGAGAAGGAATACATTTCGATGTTCGTCATTGTTGCTATTGCCGTTTAGCCCTTGGTCATTCCTGATCTTTACAACCTGGCTATGTCGTTATTTAACCCTAGGTCAACTCTGATACAGCAGCTCTATGATCAATTATAATGAAGACAATCTCTTATGACAATCAATATAGTTAAGAGCAAATAATAATAATAATAATGGCCACAAGGGCCGAAGACCTTATTAAGTTCGAAATAGCCCGGCTATGGAAAATGAAGAAGGTGAAGATAGTGCCAATTATTGTTGAGTCCTTGGGGCACAATATCAGAAGGCATCAAGAGGAATATAAAGGAAATTGGAATAGAGTGCCCAGTAGAACTGTTACAAAAGTTTCGCCTCCTTGGCACGGCCAGAATAATCAGGAAAGTATTAGATAGCTGAAAAGAACGAATAGCATAGTACTGTAGGCTGCAGGTAGCAAGACCTCTACGCATGCAAGACTCCCGGGATTCCAACAACACAAGAGTTAATGATAATATTTTTATTAATAATAATAAAAAATCATTTCCTTATTGGCCACAAGAGTCGAACACAAACCAAATAGGCACGATAAACTATAAGGGACAAGTGGGGTGTTGAACAACACCGTGTATACAATAAGTAATAAAAGCAATTAACAAAACAAACAATAATAATTTCCCAAGAGGGGAAGTTTCTCACCAGGACAACCGAGGGACCTCACACATTTTGGCTATCCTGACAGCTTGTTGCCCCTCAGCAGGCGTCTCTCCCCTTCTCAACTCCTCCGGTTTACAAACGAAAGTTCAGAGTAGGTCCCTTCACACGGGCCATCCTCGCAACATATACCCACTTTTCAACGAATTTACTGCGGGGGCAGAACATCTCTCTCCCTCCTCTCACTTTCCTTTTGAAAGTGGAACTTGAAGAAGTCGATGAGGGCTTGGCCGAAAGGCAAAATACCTGCCTTTAGTCCTTTCAATCTCGTCCACCACACTACCCTCTTCGCCATAGCCACCAGACAGAGGAAAACTGCCTTTCCTTCCCGGCCAAAGGAAGGTGGCGGGACGATCTTCACGATGGGGTCGGTTGACAACCGGATCCGTCCTGCACGCGACAACAGCTGGGATATCATGAGCGGGTACAGTGTGTTGGTGTTGGGGGTGAGGCAAAGATTACAATGTGTTTAGTGGCTTTGTGGTAAGATGTTTGCTTCCCAACCATATAGTTCCGGGTTCAGTCTTAGTACGTGGCACCTTGGGCAAGTGTCTTCTACTATAGCCTTTGACCGACCAAAGCCTTGTGAGTGGATTTGGTAGGCGGAACCTGAAAGAAGCCCGTCGTGTAAGTATATATATATGTGTGTGTGTGTGTCCTCCACCACTGTTTGACAATCAATGTTGGTTGGTTTACGCCTCCGTAGCTTAGCGGTTCAGTAAAAAATATCGATAGAATAAGTACCAAAAAACAAGTACCGGGGTCTAGTCATTCAACTATAAATTCTTCAAAATGATGCCCCAGCATGGTCACAGTCTAATGGCTGAAACAAGTAAAAGAAGAAGCCAAAAATCGATAAACGATTTGCGATTTCAGACACAGTCAGGATTGAGCTGTTTGCTTGTGTAAGAGGTGTGAGGAAGGTCGATCAGTTTATTAATACCAGTAATATACTAGTGTGCACTTTGACAAAATAGGACATCAAGATAATGAAGTAAAAAAAAATAATGATAATTAGTCTTTTATTCTATTACTTGTTTCAATCATTTGACTGCGGCTATGCTGGAGCACTGCCTTTAGTCGAACAAATCGACCGCTGGACTTCTTTGTAAGCCAAGTACTTATTCTATCAGTCTCTTTTGCCAAACCGCTAGTTATCCGGGACATAAACACACACAAATACACACACGCACACACAGACATATATATATATATATGGTAGACGATTCTTTAAGTTTCGGTCTAACAAATTCATTCACAAGGCTTTGGTCGGCCCGAGGCTATAGTAGAAGACACTACCACAAGGTACCACGCAGTGGGACTGAAACCGGAACCATGTTGTTGGGAAGCAAGTTTCTTACCACACAGCCACGCATGCGCCTGTACAACAGCTAAAAACTATCGAAAAGGGGAAAATTCAAAGACGTTGTTGTCAAATCTGTCATTCTCATCATTATCTTTATCGAATTATCATTAAAGATTGACGAAAAAAATAGTTATTTCGAGCATCGTTGTCATCGTCAATCTCATCATCGTTTGAAACGTCTCTATCATCGTCGTTTTCCTTGTTATCATCGTCATCGTTGTCGTTGTTGTCATCGTTTGAGGAAAGCAATAACAAGTGTATTAATAATAAATCATTGTTTATTTCGTTATGCTGTTATTATTGTGGTGGTGGTGGTGTTGGCGATAGTGGTAGTGGTGGCGTTGGTGTTAGTGGTGTGGCTGGTGATAGTGATGTTGATGATGGTGGTGGTGATGATGATGGTGGAGGTGGTGGTAGTCGTGGTGGTGTTAGTGGTGTGGCTAGTGATAGTGATGTTGATGATGGTGGTGGTGATGATGATGGTGGAGGTGGTGGTAGTGGTGGTGGTGTTAGTGGTATGGCTAGTGAGTGATGTTGGTGGTGATGATGATGTTGTTGGTGATGATGATGGTGGAGGTGGTGGTAGTGGTGTGGCTAGTGACAGTGATGTTGATGGTGGTGGTGATGGTGGTGGTGGTGATGATGATGGTGGTGGAGATGATGGTGGTGGTGGTGATGGAGGTGGTGATGATGATGGTGGTGATGTTGATGGCGATGATGATGGTGGTGATGTTGGTGATGATAGGGATGGCGTACATGGCAATGAAGCTGGTGGTGGAGGTGGTGCCAACGGTGATGGTCTAGAGTTAAAAATGGCGAAAGCTTTGTTGGTATTGAGGAATAAGGGGTGCACAACGCTGAGTGTGATGGTGGGCGTGCTGGTGGTGGTGGCGGTGGTAGTGCAGTTTGAGTAGTTAGCAATAGTGCTGACAGCGGTGGTGGTGGTGGCGGCGGTGGTAGTTGTGCTGGTGGTGGTGGTGGTGGTGGTTGTGCTGGTGGTGGTGGTGGTGGTGGCGAGGGCGGCGGCGGTGTTGTTTGTTCCTTAAAACAATATTGATGATATCATTGCAAATGGGGGAAAGTTTTTAAACAAACAAACCTGTCAGAATTTTAGGATCCACAAAAGAAAGCAATGGAAAAGAAAGAAAGAAAGAAAGAACAACAAAGAAAGAGAAAAGCAAGTCAAAACAAGATGAAATGGAAAACAAAACTGGGAGTAGCTGGGGCGCGGGGTGGGAGAGAAATGGGTTGTGGGAAGAGAAATGGGTGCGTTGTCTTAAATATTAAATGATGTGTGTATTGTCATTGGGAGGTTCGGATGATATGACAGAGAGAGGGGGATAGAGAGAGACAGAGAGAGAGAGAGAGAGAGAGAGAGAGGATGAAGAGAGAGAGGATGAAGAGAGAGCATGACGTAAGCAAATGAAAGAGGAGGAGAGGAAAAGAGCAAAGAAATAGAGAGAAGGGAGGAGGGAGAGAAATTTTGGGAAAAAATTACATCATATGATTGGCATTTCGAAAGACAAGAAGATATCAAAGAAAAATCGAATTTCGTTTGTGTTAACATCAACAACAGCAAAAGCATAATAATAATAATAATAATAATAATAATAATAATAATATAATAATAATAATAATAATAATAACAACAACTACAACATCAATGATGGCTTCCAATGAATTCTGAAGATTTTAATGACACATAATGAAGAAAATACCGTCTGTAATTCTCACAATGTTTCAATTACAACAAGTTGAACAACAACAACAACAACAACAACAGCAGCAGCAGCAACAATGATTTGACAGAAATAAAGAAGGAAATATAATTGAAAATTGTAAAAGAATAACAGCGTTTCTGCTTTGAATGTGAAGAATTTCTTTCTTTCTTCCTAGAATCTGCGAAACATTCAGGTCTAAAGAAATGGTTTCCTTTGAAATAGATTCAGTTGCTTTGTCCAAACCGTTGCAAATAAACGGACACACACACATACAATCACACACATCTGTTCAATATGTTGAAAAGATATTGAAAAGATGTCCTGGCGGAAACTAATGTATACTTACTATATTTTGTACACTGAGTACGAAGGAGTGTTTACTAGGATCTACACACACTGACACACACAATGGCCCCTATCCTTCCCCTATCTCAATTACAATGGCCTCTGTTCTACTGAGCCATCTAGCGGCATTCAATTCTGCTTAAGTCCCTTGTCTTGCCTCCCAGATGCACCAGGAAATACTTTAATCAATCTTGCCTCCTTTGGAACTCCTTTCATAGTTTCCCTTCTTCACACTTTCGCCTACAACATCATCGGTCTCTCCATTCTGGAAGATTCTACCAACGGTCACAGAGCCCGACGCGGCGCAGATTTTCACTGATAAAAATATTAAATCTAAGCCTGGAGAAAAATCGAATGAACTCAGAAACGAAGAGAGATAGAAAAACATGAAACATTTGGTTCCTTGGAAATCTACATCTTTTTAGAAGAATCCGAAATATGGAAACACAATTCGGATAAATAGAAACGTGGACACACCCAGCACCCGACACTAACCCACAAGAACCAAGTCGCTCATTTCAACATGAAACCTGACTGATATAACGGCAATATGCACAAACAGGAATAATAGCTTACTTATACATCCAGACATAATGTGTACACGCTGTAAGAAAACAGGATACGCACACACACACACACACACACATATATATATATATATTATAGTTTCTAAACTGGTATTTTCTCCTTGTTTCTTTGTGTGTCCTTTCTGTGGATGAGCGTAGGCTTGAAATTTTAAAAACTTTTTCACTTCCCGAGCGTTATACTAATATATCTGTTTCTTTTCTACAGCACCTGTCTCCGTCTCTTGTTTGTTTTTTGTGAATTCTCCCCCCCCCTATATATATATATATATATATATATATATATATATATATATATATACGAGGGTGAGTCAAAAAGTAATGCCATTTTGTTTAGGACAGGTATAATTACCAACACACAAATATGTATCATACATCAAAATGAAGTTGGTTCTCTGTGGATCACATCCCTACTTCTCAACGTAGTCACCGTTTCTCTCAATATTCCACCTTCGAATGAGCATGTATCCCTGCCCCATAAAATTCTGTTGACTGTTCTTTGAGCCACTTCTTCACTACAGTTTTCACTTTCTCCTCACTGGAATAATGTTTGCTTCTCAAACCCTCTTTCATGGGGCCGAAGAGATGATAACCCAGTGATGACGAAGTGAAAACTGTAGTGAAGAAGTGGCTCAAAGAACAGTCAACAGAATTTTACGGGGCAGGGATACATGCTCTCTTTCGAAGGTGGAACATTGCTATTGAGAAAAACGGTGACTATGTTGAGAAGTAGGGATGTGATCCAGAGGACCAGCTTCATTTTGATGTATGATTCATGTTTGTGTGTTGGTAATTATACCTGTCCTAAACAAAATGGCATAACTTTTTGACTAACCCCCTCATATATATATATATATATATATATATATTATATATACAGAGAGAGAGAGAGAGAGAGAGAGATGTGCGTGCGCGCGCGTGTGTGTAATTCTACATACATGAATTACGTAATATCCGTTCAGGATATCGAAAGAGATCTTTAAATCAATTTGTATCTCGTTGTTGTCCGTTATTTCGTCAGTCATCTATAAACATGTGAGTCATTCGTTAGACAGAAACTTATTGACCGATCGATCTAACTTCGCTCTTCTTCTAGAATCCTAAAGGATTCACTAACCTCATTACTTTCGGTTCTTTTCGATCGAAACCCAAGAAAATAAAACTGGATTTTTCAAAGGTTCTTTACATATAGTGTGAAATCCATGTCGCAGCTAGCAATACACTTGATCGACCTCACAAAGGTTCGGTGGCTTTCTTAACTGATGATATTATAGCTGTTGTTGTTGTTGGTGGTGGTGGTCGAAATAGTTTCATCCGTGACCGCCACACCTTTATATATATATATATACATCCGGAATTATATTGTCCAATGTCCCTTTCTTTATTTAAGATGATTTGAGGGCGATTTGGTTGTTATTTCCCTCTGCCTAAACGACTGCACTGAAACTTGCTCTCTGGTGCATGCTTGGATAAAACGAAGAAATGCAGGTTTGAACAGTGAATGTTGGTTTGGTAGGAATAACAGTAAAATAGCTATGTAAATGTATTACAGGATTATAGCGCCTTGAAAACAGTAGGATTGTTTTGCTTATCCAAACCACAGGAACAAAGGTTATGGAACAATCAGAAGACATTATCTTTTATAAAATGCATTAACAGGTAGGCTGTGCGTTCGTATCACACTGCGCACAAAGAACAACACTTCTTTGTTCCTTGGGCAAAACCTTTAACACAGCTCTCTTAAGGAACCCCACCGCCACTGTCACACAGCTTATAGTTACTTACATACCATCCTGTTAATAAATTGACCAAAAACAAAACAATTCCGTAGAAAAGATTTGGTATTTTAGTGATAGAAATCTCGTAATTAAATGTACGAGGGCAGAACCATAACAAGCCTCAGACAGACCCCCTTCATGTAGGTCACTAGACCTGCTAATCATAACAGCCAGCCAAATCTATTATAAATTAAACACCGACTTAAAATGGGTAAGACACGTTAGATATTGTCATCCTGGATCAGCGATTCTCAACCGCAGCTTCCAAGGCCTCAACCATTCTTACAGCGACCCCCGACAAATAAACAAATTTTTCTTTGACTTGTGTTTTACTGTTCGACCCCTTAAAAAAATATGGGTCTTGGATTTGGTCCGGGTATTAAAAAGGCTGACAACCGCTGGCTGAGATACCCTGAAAAAATGCAAAATGGCCAAAATGGCGGATTGCCTTTAAATTATAGTTTTGCTCAGAGCAGACATGAGAACTAAACTACTACAGCTATTTCATAATTCCTCGAAGACTTATAAACCCCATCCCAAATTTAGTTTCTACCATTCTAAAGTTATTCCCCACCACCTAAAATAAGATGGTAGCAAGATTTGACATAGTATGTTGTTGTTGTTGTTGTTGTTGGCTACAGAAGCTGTCAGTGTGCAGCGTCGGTAGAATAAAGTGATTCATTGGTAAGAACTTAATGAAGAATATAAAGAGACTTTCTGATTATTTTGGGTAAGAAAAATATTAGTTTACATATGGAAACACCCTCCTCACGCGAACATCACAAGATTTGTAGCAGACGACCAAACACCCTCGCCATCTCTCACTTTCACACACACACACACACACACACACACACTCTCTCTCTATCTATTTATCAATCTCTCTATCTTCCCTATCTATCTATCTATCTATCTTCCCTATCAGTCTGTCTGTCCCCCTTCGTCTACCTGACTTTCTCCTTCATTTTGTCTAACTTACGTCTGTCTGTTTGCCTACCCCGTCCCTCTCTCCTTATGCACACACACACACTTGTCCACACACATTCCCTCGCAACCACACACATCTGCCCCGTTTCTCCCCTCTCCCCACCTCTACCAAACATCATCTAAAGGACGCTACACTTCTTCAAAGATGCTCCTAAAACATACAAGAACGTTTGGGTTTTAGGGGTTTCTTTTTGTTTTTCTTTTCTCTTTGAATTTTGCTCTTTGAAATTTTTTTTTTAATCGAGTCGTTGTAGAAAAAAAAACAGTAAGCCTGTTGGGATTAAAGGTTAAAGCTACACACCTTTTCGGTTAGGGTTTCGGTTTACACTAAAAACCATTACACAGAACAAACACTTTGACTAAAACTAACAGCGCTCCCCCCGTCGCCCTTCTGTTTCCACTCCAAATAATATCCTAAAACTGAGTTTCATTTGCTTAACGTCTTACATAAATATCGTAGAAGTGTCATGTCTGCCGTAAAACCTAACACGCCACCAACTAATCCGTGCACAGCTGGATTTCATTTTTTCAAGCCTCTCTTAAGACATCATTCTTTCATCTAATCCGCACCAGATTTTACAAGAATTAACGCAAAAGCTCCAGGTTTTTTTTTTCCTGCGTTAGTTTTGAGATTATATTCCATTAATAACCCATCTCAGGTAGAAACTATCGTTTCTATTATATTTTTAATAAATATTCCTCCTATAATTAATGGCCAATGCCGTTAGAATTTGTTAGCGATTCACCTTCGTTATTGTTCTCACATATAACGATTTTCCTTCCGTCTCTTTCGAACCCATCTTGACTAAATTTTCTCAACAACAGTTTGTGTCGAGTTTACTATGGACCTCGGCACGCACAACTTTCCTTCCTGCTAACCTTTCTTAACCAACAGCTTTCGCTTTACATCCGAAAATACATTTGGAAGTGAGACTGATTATCGGAGCGGGTGCGAAGGAACCTTTACGGGGCTAATCCACCTGCTAGAAAAAACAGCCAAATCTTTATCGAATCATACACTATCTAGGGTCTTAAATGACGGATACATTGGACTATGTAGTCACTGTTTTAAAAAAGGACGGGATGGTCACGGATAGAACAACTTTTGTTATAATAAGACCACTCAATCATGAGGCGACCAACGGCTGAGCAACAAAAATATATCGAAGACAAGGGGAGATCCCCCACCCCCGTTGGTTCAATGTGGTTGCTATTCCTTGCAAGTTGATCCTGTAAGAAATAGCAACCAAATATTCCACAAATTGCAGCTTACTGTCGTAAGAAGGGGAAGAATAGAGATAATTTAGATCTAGAACTCTCTCAACAGATAGAATGGTCATTTCTGGAGCAATCGTTGGTAACAGGTTTGCACAATTAGGTTTGACCTGGGGTTAAACAACAATAATTACATCATAGCTTTGGTAACCACCATTTCAACCTCATCAATGAGAAATAAGCTAATGAAATCCGAAGGTTATTAATGCGTTTTTGTAATGACGTCACTGATACTTTAGTAAAATGTGTGTGTGTGTGTGTGTGTGTGTGTGTGTGTGTGTGTGTGTGTGTGTGTGTGTGTGTGTGTGTGTGTGTGTGTTGTGTGTGTGTGTGTGTGTGTGTGTGTGTGTAGGACACGTCTTACACAGGTTTTTGTTTATATATATATATATATATATGGAATTCCTATAAAGGTTTAGTAGATATCTCTTCAAAATGTGTCTAAGTCATAAGACAGGTTTTAAACTGGTTATGATAACATGTATTTTCACTGTTGAATAATTAAACGAAAGACAATTTCATTGTATAAACCCAGTGTGTGCGTATGTACATCTCGCAAACACAAATACCGTGTTTGATAGGATAGAAGAGACAAGGGCAAAACTTGACGTACCCTACTTTCTGCTGAGTATAATCAGAAGGAAATGAGCAGCAGGGACAAAATTCGTGGCTTAACTTCGCATATAGAATCCGGAGTTTCACGGGGCGGCAGGAGTCCCATATACCGCAAAATATGGTGTGTGCTCAAACGCATAAAGGCGAATTCCTACATACATATACACACACTCTTTTTCTTCAATTTAATAAAATTTAAATTTAAAACTATTAAAATGGCAACTTGGTATAAATGCTATCGTGCTTATACAACCTTTCTTTATAAAACATACTGTTTAATTCCACAGTGGTGGTGGTGGTGGTGATGGTAGTGGGGAAGAGCGGCATGAGTGATAAAATAATTAGAAGTGCCGCTGCTGTTGTCTCATGAATTTCTCAGTTGATTTTATTTAATTAATCGTACTCTCTTGTATGAAGAAGGAGACGAAGAGAAAACGAATTTCTGTCCTAAAGAATTTTAGAAACAACAGCAACAACAACAACAGCAGCAGAAGCCAGAGTAGCAGTGAGAGGAGTGAAGGAATTAAATGTCGTAAAAAGCCAAATTCTCTGAGACATCTCTTCGCGATATCGTCATGACAAGAAATTAACTTTTAGTTTGGCGGTTCATTACAAAGAAAACACTCAATACAAAAAAAAAAGGAAAAAAAACAACAACTAAATAACGAAAAATAAAACAAAAAAAAACCATATTCAGACTATAATTCATTTCTCTTTTTTGTTTTTGCTTTTTGTTTTGTTCTTTTTCTTTTCTTCTCCGTTTTTATTTGGCAAACTCCCCCCGCCGCCATCTCCACCCCTTTCCTTCTGCTTGTTTCTCGCATGTGAGCATTCCTCTGCGTCGTTTTTCTATAGATTCTTCAGGTTTTTGTTTGTTTGTTTTGTTTTTTCTGTTTCCCAGTTTGTTCTTTTTTTTTTTTTTTGTAAAAGTTGATTTTTATTTGTTAATATTGAAAAGAACTTGTTTGATTGCCACCGAGGATGAGAAGGAGGAGGGGATGGTCGTGGTGGGAAAGATGTTGGGATAACGTTGAATTAAAGAAATAGAATTAAAAGAATATTTCTGTCAAGTGATTCCGATCTTCTAAATAAACTTGCAATAAAATGTTACTGATATTTCGGTAGAAGCAGGGTAGCAAAGTCAGTGGAGCATCCGACTCGGTATCTTGCAGTATTCAATCTCCTTTTTTCGAGGTTCAGAGATCGAATCTCACCATAGTAGAACCAATCTTTGGAGTATTTTAGTTAAAAGTCTTGTGTGAAAGTGTGAAGGTAGAGATCGTGATTTCAATTCCCGGACTGGGCGGTGCGCTGCGTTCTTGAGCAAAACACTTTATTTCACGTTGCTCCAGTCCACTCAGCCGTAAATGGGTCGCACCGACTGCTGGGAAGTTAACCTTACAATGCGCAGGCGACCCGTTCAGGAGGGTGTGCTGTAATCTCAGTTATTGATATGCTTTGGAAACCGGGTTCAACACCGGTCTTATGATGTATTAAATGTTTTGTAGTATGTAACTTCGTGTCAGCAGTTCGGAGATCAAATCCCACATAGATATTTGTTTTTACTCCAAAGAAACTCGTTTTCATTCCGAAGACCACTGATCCTGTAGCTGAATAAGACAGTCAATAGAATATGGCTGATAAATTAAATACCAGTAATATATTCTGCTCTGTTCATTTAGCTATCATTATCTCTACAAAAATTAGCTTCTTAATTAATTGTCCAAATACTTCAATAATTGATGGAACTTTCATCACTAATTAGTTAATTAAGATGATTAAAATAGCTCTATGAAAGAAATATAGCAGTTTCTTACGTTGGCAACAGGCCAGACATTTCGGAGGAGCGGAGGGTAGAACCTAGTGGTACTCCAGTAACAGGGTTATTTTATCGAACTCAGGAGAATGAAAGGTAAAGAAGATCACGATGGGATTTGAACTCAGAATATTGGTAAACCTAAATTAAGACAAAGCATATTGTGCGATGATCTACCTATTCTGTCATTCCACCAAATTCTACATGTCACTCCTAATTCATACTTTAATTATCCATCAATTACGGAGATCTAAGAACATATAAGTATTTACGATTCTAACTGGAATACTTGTATTGGCCAGAATAAGTTATAACACACACACGCACATATATATATATATAAAACAGACCTAATATTGTTCTGTGGGAGGGAACAAAAATCATGAACTGCTGTAGGGATTAGCAGCCAAATGGGTTCTTTTATTTGTTTCAGTCATTTGACTGCAACCATGCATGACTTATTCTTTGTAAGCCTAGTACTTATTCTATCGGTCTCTTTTGCTGAACTGCTAAGTTACGGAGACGTAGACACATCTGCATCAGTTGTCAAGCGATGGAGGGGGATCAAACGGACACACACACACACACACACATATATATATATATATATATATATATACGACAAGCTTCTTTCAGTTTCCGTCTACCAAATCCACTCAAAAGGCTTTGGTTGGCCCGAGGCTATAGTAGAAGACACTTGCCCAAGGTGCCATGCAGTGGTACTGAACCCGGAACCATTTGATTAGAAGTGAATGTACAAACAAAAGTCCAGAAAAAAAAAGAGAACATTTATGGTGAATTAATGCGGGACTTACAGCTCTTTGCACCCTGACCATAAGCTCTCATTTGCACCTATCATCATAAATGCATTCGGCTATGAAGCTCCAAATTTGCGCAAATAATACTAAGAGTACTGGAATTTCCAAAGAGAGAGCAAAAGAGACTAATGCGGATTCTGCAAATCCAATCTATTAGTGGCGCAGCGAAGATTTGTAAGACATTCTAAAGATTATCCATCAGAGATTAGTTAAAAAGATCAACCAACACCAGCTCAGCCACATATCAACAAATACCAGGAAATACAGTTCTATATTTAAGAGATGAGGAATTATGTACATTATTTACATTTAACGGTTATTTGAACTCATCTTGTTTGTTAGCACAACGTTTCGGCTGATATACCCTCCAGCCTTCGTTAGGTGTCTTGGGGAAATTTCAAACCTTAGGAATGAGGACCCAGGTTCAAAATTTCCCCAAGACACCTGATGAAGGCTGGAAGATATATCAGCCGAAACGTTGTGCTAACAACAAACAAGATGAGGACAAATACCCGTCAAATGTAAATAATGTAAATACCAGGAACTCTCTTAACTAAAACAAAAGTCTTGTCACTTTGATAGCAACCGACTTGGACTTTCTTCGAGAAGAATTTAAATAAAACTCAAAGAAAAACACGTACATAAAAGTAGATGCCTACAAACATACATTACATGCTTTTAAATATATTCATTCCAACGATGGAGATTTGTATCTTTGTTAGAAACCAACTACTTACTTACAAGAAGATTTCAAATAATTAAAAGTAGGAGGGAACACACACACACACACACACACACACACACACACCACACACACACACACACACACACAAATCTGTCACAGAACAAAATTTGACCTCGTCTGACAGGTAGGTAACGCTCAATTCAATTTCAGTTCTCTTACATTCACACACATGCATGAATGTCTGTATGTGTTTATTTAGTAATCTATAAAACTATTCAAGTGAGTGAAAAATATCCCATGCCAAGCTATGGGTCCTTAATTCGTTTATGTAGCGGTAGAGGGCGCCCTCCTAGCATACGGCATGTCTTGGGCATGTTTAGATATGGGAACTCATTATTCCTGTCCAGTCTCTTCCAGAAATCGACAATGTCAGACAAATATAAAAAGTGAGAGAAAGAGAAGAATCGATCCCAGCACTTGAATCGTGTTATATTTTATCAACCCTGAAAGGACGAAATACAAAATTGATCTTGGTAGGAGTTGAACCCGGAACATAGAAATCCGGAACGCAAAGCAATCTTTGCGGCGTTCTAACCACTCTGCCGTTGGCAACAGAAATAAAAACACATATAATCTTGATAATATTGATTGAGTTCTATTTCTCCATCGAACTACAGTGGCACGTGTGTGTGTGTGTGTGTGTGTGTGTGTGTGTATGTGTGTATGCGTGTGTGTGTGTGTGTATGTGTGTATGCGTGTGTGTGTGTGTGTGGTAGAAAAAGAGAAGGAAAGAGATGCAATCCAATATCTGTCACAGGTCAAAATTTGACCTCATCTGACTGATAGGTAACGCTCAATTCAATTTCGGTTCTCTCACCCTCACACACATGTATGAATGTCTGTCTGTATGTCTGTAGCTTATTTCATAAAATAAAGTGTAATGGAAAGTTGGAGTTGAAAGAGACTATCTCAAGTCTAGATCGTTTGCTGGGGAAGGGGAGTTGGGTGTCAGTAAAGAAATTACTGGAATATTCCACGTTTTCGGTCGTCAATTTTCATTAGAAATGGAACTAACAACGCCCAAACTGCGAAAATTGAATCTGTGAAGAATTTAATATCCCCACCATTCCCGTTCCTAACAAGTTTCTTTAATGTAATATCGCTTTTATCAAACGAATTCTTTCATCTCATGAAATATGCCTGATGCAAGAAATATAGCAATAAATAGCTACATTGTAACACATTATACATAGATATATACATTCATATATATACGTGTGTCTGTGTGAGTATGTGTGTGTGTGTAACAAGTTTGAGATTAATGGAAGCTGTTCTTTTAAATGTCTTCGTTTTAGAAACGGTATTTCTTATGGTGTAACTGATTGGAGGACTTTAGTAAACTATCGCAGTTCAAACAGTCAGGCGGATGACAGCAAAATTCAACAAATAGTAAAGGTACATAGAAGACTCATAGTTTGTGTTTCGAACTAAGCTAGCCACATTGAAAACGAAAACAAAAAAGAAAAATACTTGATTAAATACTCCCCCACCCCACCCCACCTCACCCCCACCCATACAAATACTGAAGCTAAGCGAATAAATTAATTGGCGAGTGTTTAAAACAAATCTTAATGCCAGTTATTTCCTCTCATGATTTCCTCTGACACAGGAAATCAATGCCATAAATGTCCAAATGCCACGACGGAAATCTATTGCATTGTAAACAGAACTCTTTCGAAATCCTAAAAACTAACATCCAAACAGCGGTAAATAAAAACGTCAGATTTTGACAGCGAGATTTCGAATCCCCGTCCAACCCGTTAGTGGACGAAACGACATAAAAATAATGGTTTCAAATTATTGGCACAAGGCCTGCAATTCGGGGGATGGGGTAAGACGATTACATCGACCCCAGTGTTCAACTGGTACTTATTTCAACGACTCCGAAAACGACGAAAGGCACAGTCTACCTCGGCGAAATTTGAAATGGAATGGAAAGGACGGACGAAATGCTGCTAAGCGTGCTAACAAATCTGCCAGCTCACCGCCTTAGTATCGCGGTTCACCTATCGCGGTTTATTATTTAAGCTTATGTCGATTCCTCTATGGTGTTGTTTTTCATTTATAATACAATAAATATACACAAATTATAAAAATAACAATATATATATACATATATATATATATATTATATATATATATATATATAATATATATATATATATTATATATATTATATATATCCAGTACTGTACTGTTTCTATTTCCCCGGATTTTCACCTATGGCGGAGGGTTTTGGAACGTAACACTCGCGATGGTCGACGGATTAGTGTAATGACACGCTGACGTTGTCTGATCAAGGGGTCGAAGTTTACGAACAGAAACCGATCTTTTCAAAGAACTCTTCTTTTTTTTTTTTTCCAGTTCCCTGATTATCTTCGAAGAGCCATGTTCTGATGGATGTAGGTACCACCTCATCAAATGTCTGAGTCCAAGAGCTACGTTATTACCGTTGAGGACACTTAAAGGCAAGTCGAGTCATTTAACAATTCGGCTGACAAGAACCTGTTCCAAACTGGATAAGCTTTCATATATAAACATTAAGCATAAGTACTAATAGGTACCTAGTACTCATGAAGTAGTGACCAGATCTCCCTCAATCTACATTTCACAGCTTGATAGATAGATAGATAGATAGATAGATAGATAGATAGATAGATAGATAGATAGATAGATAGATAGATATGCATATGTCTGTATTTATGAATGTATGTGTATGTGGCTGTGTTGTAAGTAGCTTGCTTACCAACCACATGGTTCCAGGTTTAGTCTCACTGCGTGGCACCTTGGGCTAGTGTCTTCTGTAGCCTCGGGCCGACCAAAGCCTTGTGAGTGGATTTGGTAGACGGAAACTGAAAAAAAAACCGTCATATATATACATATGTTTGTGTGTCTGTGTTTGTCCCCTACTATCGCTTGATAACCGATGTTGGTGTGTTTACGTCTCCGTAACTTAGTAGAAACCGATAGAATAAGTACTAGGCTTACAAAGAATAAGTCATGGGGTCGATTTGTTTGGCTAAAGGCGGTGCTCCAGCATGGCCGCAGTCGAATGAATGAAACACAAGAATAAAACCCTTTTTAAAAGTAACCCATCCCAGGCTATCCCTGCTTCTATGATATAAAAACTTCCAGTTTCAAAGTAATCATGAGATACCATTCGAATTTCGTGCAAAACCAGGTTAATAAACAAGTTATTTTAATAAATTGTCCGGTGAGAGCAAACCATGTAAACGATGGAGCGAGATCAGCAGTAATTGAAAAGGTTGGCAAACAGCGACGAGAGAACTTTGACTAACAGGCAACCGACTGATTGTTTAACTAGCACATTCGATAAATGATCAATTAGTTAATTAGATATATAACCGATTGACTAAGAAAGAAGTGATATTTAACCTGTGCGTGTGTTGCTATTCTTGGCGTAATGACTTTCTCAGGATATAATAAATGGTCCATTATTTTCAAAATAACTTGAAAAAAAAAGAAATATGGTAGCAAAAGGCTTAATGTAATCTGGCGCCCACAACGAGTGCAAAAAAAAAAAAGAGGTAGGAGGTATATAGGGAAGCTTTTTATCCAAGGTTCGTTCGTTCAGTCGCGACCTGGGGTTAAAACAACATGTAGGCATGAAGATACTGACCAACCAATCATTTGGTGATATCTTCAATGGAAATGTTGTCCGAGACAGACAAGATTTAATAAATAAAGAAGATTTTTTTCGAAAAACCTGAAACTGGAAGGTTATGTGGGGATAGGAAGGGAAGCGAATTGAAAACGTACGTGTTTGTGTGTGTGTGTGTGTGTAGTAAAGCATTGATAGTCTTATCACTTACAGATGTTACTTAAGTATAAACGTTTAAATTGTGACCTCCACGGGATATCTAAACCTGTTTTATCCGCGGAAATATCAGGTTTCAGAGTAAGCTAACAGGTACATTAACTGTAACCAGCAACCAAACAAATCGGTTTTATATTCTCGCACGCAAGCACACACATACACACACGCATGCGCCATATGCGTGGCTAATGGTGCAGCCGTAGCAGTGTGGTTAAGCAATTCGCCTGGTAATCACACCCTTTCGGGTTCAGTTCAACTACGCATCTCAGTCAATTGCCTTCTTTTTGTAGCCATAGGTCGCCAATGCTTCGAGTGAACTTGATGGACGCAAACTGTGTGGAAGCGCATCGTATGCGCATGTGTGTGTATGTGTGTGTGAGTGTGTGTGTTATTTAAAGCAGATTGATTCGGCCACATACGACATTAACTTTCGTAGGCTTCTTACAAAATCCTAGCTCTTCAGGCTTAGCCGAATGGTGAGATGGAGGAAATCCAAGACGGTTACCGCAAAATGGGGCCGGGGTTGGTCAAGGCAGATTCCAATGTGTTTATTAGACGGGAGGGCGACATTCCGACGACACCAGCCGCATTAAAAATGCAAATTTCTCGGACCACGTGGCTGGACAGGCAGGTAGGTAACTGGTGGCGCCGCGTAGCTTGGCGAATGAACTAACTGTGTATTTTGTTTAGAAAGAGGGACAAAAATAGACATTAAAAAAACCGGTCAAAACTTCTCCGGAAAAAGAAATTGTTTAAGACAGAAAAATCTAGAAACATAAAATATGGGCATAGAATAATAGTCTTGGTATTTTGTGTTGGCATAAAAGCGTCAATTTGAGCTGAGAAAGAAAGCATTTCTTTGTCATTTGTGACGTTTTTTTCCACAAACACTGAATATTTGTGGACATCTTTTATGCTGTGACAAGTATTTATTTTCTTTCATTTCTTTTGACTTGTGTCAAATAAAAGGTGACTATAATGGTGAGCATTCATTGAATATACAATAAAACAGGTGTATTTAAACGAGTGAAATATATACGCTAACATGGCACATGTACATATACATACACACATACATATAAATATATATATATATGTACATATTTATGTATATATGTATGTTTATATATGTGCGTGTATGTTTATGTATGTGTGAGTGTGTATGCGTGTACATAATATACTTACCGTGTTTTCCGGCGTAGTAGTCGAATTTTTCAGATCAAAATTTGCAGCCAAAAATTGTAGGCCGACTTATACACCAGGAAGTCTTTGGAGGACCAAAAAGTCCATGTGAAATGCAACAGGATTTTCAAGCATAGTGGCAATGTTAGAAAATTCTCAGTATACAACCACGTCGACTTCTAGGCCGAAAAATACGATATACATACATACATACATACATACATACATATATATATATATATATATATAGTCAATCCAAACAAGAACAAGCAGGAAAAAACAACAACGTGAGGACGTGGAACAAGTACTGTGTTATTGGACACTGAAAAATAGTTTTGAAAATTGCAATGCAACTTCTGCGATGCTAGTTGTGAAGTTGTAGCTCTGTCTAACATCACAGCTTCTTTGATACGACATGACAAATATTCGCAGGAATCTCTGAACATCAGAAAGTCGTCAACGAACGAGATGACTTCTTTAAACTCCGATATGACCTTCCTGTCGTAATTTAATGGGTATAACAAAATAATTTACCGATAAATGAGGGGGGAAAATTGATTGAGCTCGTTCACTTTGAAACGAGAATGTACTTCAATAACCATATTCCGTTCCTTCTTGAGAAGAATATCTATGGCGTCAGAAGATATTAGAGATTTTTTGTGTATTGGTCGATAACAGCTTCAACTAGAGAGAACTGTATCGAAGACAATAATCAATATCATTCATTCTGTAACATCTGAGACCATTCTAAACTTTCGGCCCAGAGAACTAAATACAATCATCCACCAGGTATCTACGTTTGTACAGACTTAATCTAAACAATGTTGCTCACCAACGTCTCCTCATATCAAAGAAAATAGAACGAGAATTGGGGCAGGACAGGGACCAATCATAACAGTAAAGGGCATATAGCATGCTTTATCTACTTAGGTCTATATTATCTATACAATCTTCAAATACCGCCGGGGTCGATGTTGCCATTCATCCTTTCGGAGTCGATAAACTAAGTACCAGTTATGCACTGTGGTCGATGTAATTTCAGACCTTGTGCCTACAGAAGAAAGAATTATTTATACAATCGCTTATCTTTTACTTGTTCCAGTCATTAGATTGCGCCCATGCTGGGGCACCACCTTGAAGAATTTTTCGTTGAGCGAATCGATCTCAGGATGATGGTGTAGGCATCTCTAGACCGGAAAGTTCTCAGAATCCAGGAGCACATCTTGCGGGTCAAGTCAACCTTGCTGTTTACGTGGGAATTCCAGCTTTGATTGTAATCAACAATCACACGAAGATCTCTGGTATTTTTGGATGACACCAGGGAGTCGCCGAGGGAAGAGCATATGGTAATTTCAGAGTTTTCTCTTTTCCAAAGTGGATCAAAGCAAACTTATCTTCATTTAAAAGCATATTGTTTTTTTTTCTCTGCCCATTGGACAATGGCAAACAGATCTGACTGAAGGCCGCTTATGGCTTTCTGGAGTTAGGAATCATCCGCAAAGGTTTTCAATGTAAAATGTTTGATGACATCTACTGTGTCGTAGCTGTAAATAATGAAGAGGAGTGGGCCCAACACAATACCTTGTAGGACACCACTACTGACTTTGGCTGAGATATTTGCAACGACTTCTCTAATCCCCATTTTATATCACTATACATGTGTGTGTGTGGTGTGTGTGTGTGTGTTGTGTGTGTGTATGTAGTGTGTGTGGTGGTGTGTGTGTGTGTGTGGTGTATGTATGTATGTATGTGTGTGTGTGTGTGTGTGGTGTGTGTGTGTGTATGTATGTATGTATGTGTGTGTGTGGTTGTGTGTGTGTTACCTCAAGTTTATATATAAAAACAGTTTAACATGAAACTGAAGGATTATTCAATACTTTTTAGTAGATCACATGTTTACTTAACTTCGAAGTTACAGTGAACCTCTCGTAAGCACTTTTTGCTTACCCCCATCCCCGATGTCTCTAACTCTTTAAAATTTCTTTCCCCTCGCGTTTCCCACCGTTATTTCACTGCAAATAAAACCAGAACTATCAGGTGTCTTGGTGCGGCAGTTATTTTTCCACTGACCCGTGGCTTTGACCCACTTTCGAATGCTAACAGAAATCTGTCCTCCGTCATCCACTGACTGTGGACTGGACTGAGAAAAAAGAAGGGTCGACGCCGGGGATGGTAGGCTGCTACCAAGATGGACGGAAAGTAATCTTGCTAGCTTGTCACACACAAACACACACACACGCACGCGGATATAGACACAGAGGTTTACAGACAGACAGACAGATAGGTAGATAGACTGACAGACAGATAGACAGATAGACAGACAGATAGAAGATAGATAGACATGTAGAAGATAGATAGACATGTAGAAGATAGATAGACAGATAGATAGATAGATAGCTAGATAGATAGATAGATAGATAGATAGATAGATAGATAGATAGATAGATAGACAGACAGACAGATAGATAGATAGATAGATAGATAGATAGATAGATAGATAGATAGATAGATAGACAGACAGATAGATAGGTAGACAGACAGACAGATAGACAGACAGACAGACAGATATATATATATATAGATAGATAGATATCTACATAAATAGAGAGATAGATAGATAGATAGATAGATAGATAGATAGATAGATAGATAGATAGATAGATAGATAGATAGGTAGACAGACAGACAAATAGACAGATAGACAGACAGACAGACATATATATAGAGATAGATATCTACATAAATAGAGAGACAAACAGACACATAGATAGATAGATAGATAGATAGATAGATAGATAGATAGATAGATAGATAGATAGATAGATAGATATAAACAGACAGATTAAAAGAGAGAAAGAGAGTAAGAGAAGGTTGAGTTAAAAGTGTATTAGCGACGGTTCGAAGGGAAATCGGGAGATGGGAAGATGAATGCTTAAAAATATAGGTCAGTATTGAAGGGCAGAACATAAAATATAGGAGAGAGGGTTAGTGGCATCAAAGAGAGAAAGAATTACGAGGGGTGGGGGTGCGTGCGTGCGTACGTGTGCGTGTGTGAGCGTGCGTGCGTGTGAGTGTGTAAGTGTGCGTGCGTGATTAAATGGAACATTCGCTGTCTGATTGTATCCATGCATGTGCAGACTTCCCTTGTTTTTGAAACACAAACACAAACACATTCCCACCTCACACAGCTATGCTTGTAGAAGATGAGAGCATAGAAGCGTATGTGTGTGTGTGTGTGTGTTTGTGAGTATGTGTGAGTGTTAGAGTGTGTGAGTGTGTATGTGTGTGTTTGAGTGTGTGTGTGTGAGTGAGTGTGTGTGTGTGAGTGAGTGTGTGTGTGTGAGTGAGTGTGTGTGTGTTTGAGTGTGTGTGTGAGTGAGTGTGTGTGTGTTTGAGTGCGTGTGTGTGAGTGTTTGTGTGTGTGTGTGTGTGTGTGTTTGTGTGTGAGCCTGGCTGCCTGCATTCTATTTTTGTATGTTTGTAAGAGTAATTAATGGCTTGCATGATGGTTCTGGTATGTGTGTGTGTGTGTGTGTGTGTGTGTGTGTGAGAGTGTGTGTGTGTGGTGTATATTTAATGTTTACATAGTTTTGGAGCATACTTGGATGTAGATCTGTATGTACTTTGATGTGAAGATGGAACAACGCATGCGTATCCATGCAGTTCTGTAATTACCCGAATTTGAGGTTCAGAGCAAAATGTGCGTGTGTTGTGTGTGTGCGTATGTTGTGTGTGTGTGTGTGTGTGGGAGGGGGGGGACTGGCCTACCTTAATATCCAGCTTTTTCATTTGTTCCTCTAAAGTCATTAGGAAAGGGATGAACGTCACAGTTCATTCCTACGAAGGCTGAACGCCTATTAATGGAAACTAACTTCATGAAAGCAACAGGCTTTATTTCTAAACCATTTCTGTTCGGCTTTTTGGAACATCTAAATACACAAGACTTTGCTGACACATGACAGAAGTGGTTTACCATTATTTCCGTCAGAGATTTTTATTTGCCTTCTTGTACACTGTGAATACACTCTGGCACCCTATCACCACTATATTTTCGTTCCAGCCACTCTCGGCCACCCTTATATAATACAAGCAAAACAACTGTACCCGTCCCTCTTTCATACTTTACCCTCTAAACACCCGGAATAAACGCACCCCGCCTCTCTCAAATACACCTCCCCACACTCAATCGAAGGAATCGTTTTTTTTTTTTTTGTAGAAGGTGCATGGTGATCTCACTAGTACTGGTGCCTCGTGAAAAGCACCCAAACACACGCTATAAATGGTTGGAGTTAGGAAACGTTTCCAACCGTAGAAACCATACCAAAGTTGACATTGGAGTTTTGCGCGATCCTGCGGCTCGTCAGATCCTATCAGACTATGAAATCTATGCCAGCATGGAAAACGGACGTTAAATGAAGACGACGATGATGATGGAGATCTCTGTGCCATTTATACAGGGTGGATTGCCATGGCCAATGAAGAGTAAAAAAAAAAAAGAAAACAGGAAAAATGCATAAATATATTATCACGGCCAGAGGGCGAACCGCCGACCTCGTGGCTGGATGCTCGCACCCAAATCATTAGACCATCTGACAGGTTTTCAAACAGATTCTGTTACCAATTTCAGTCCGAAGGGTTTCATTGACTCGAGGCTATCTGTCATAAGACACTGTAATCACAATATGATTGTGAAGCAAACTTAATCATCACAGCTTTGTGTGTGTGTGTGTGTGTGTGTGTGTGTGTGTGTGTGTGTGAGAGAGAGAGAGATACAAACAGAGAGGAGAGAAAGGAGGGGTAATGCGGAAATTCTGAAGAAACACTAAAATAACCATTTTAAAGCATATTTTTATAGATTTTCGATAGAATTCAGAGCCAGCATTGAAAGTTACGACGTTCCGTATACGAATACGTCTATGTAAACAATGCGATGAGAAATAAAAGAAAAATGGGTGTATATACAAATTTCGAGAGCTGTTGCCCGTTCGTCAGCACGACACCCAGCCAATCAACTATCCACGAATGCATCGCTTAAATAGCCACTAAATTTGTCAGTGTAACACCATTGGAAAGACCAATTTACATATTAAATACATTCCTGGCAACTGGTTCTAGCAAGAACATATTTCGTTTTCAAACCAAAAAATATAACATGAAGTATATTAAACTCAATATTGTATCTTGCTTTTGTGTCAGCATTACTTATATAGACGTCTTCGTATGCTGGCTCGGAATAGAAAATCTGCAGAGATAAAGTTCAAAGGGAGAACATCGCATTTCTAATACAAAATTAAGTCAGAACCGATTTGTAAACCTTTGATGTGTTTGGTGGTATATTATGGTTGCAAAATGAAATATTGTGGCCTTGCTAGCAATTAATAGAAAAACAACCATCGGTCGACTCTAAACGATGTATGTAAACTACTGAAAGACACGATGATGTAATTTTGTCTGAGAGACGAACATCATCATAGCAAAGACTGGCAGGCGCATTTTTGTGTTCTAGGGCTTTGTCAAAGACTTGGACCTGTTGCCAGATGCATAAACGATAATCATTTCTCCAATACACAGGAAACCGTGAATACCACAACAACAGTTAAGAAGCGGTTGCGTTGTAAGAAAACCTCGTATAAACAAAAGTTAGAAATATAGCAAAATTCCCAATGAGTCGATAGGTGAGGCCGAGAAATGAGAGAGTCGTTCATTAAAATGCAATAAGAGATCTGGTAGGGTCCCCAATTGAAGTTTTCGAGTTCGAACTTCGTTGGAATCAGAGTGACGATAATTAAATAACATGGGTGGATTCACTGAATCATGCAGCTTCGCTTTAATAATTGGTCTTTTCTGTCTCCAATATACCGCTAAATGATGATAATGAATGGAGGCTTGTATGTGTGAGAGTGTGTCTAAATCTATTAACGCCTTTTCTCCATGGAAAAGCGACAACTCTACTAATTTCATTGATTATTGATACATACGTGTGTGGGTGTGTACGTGTGTATGTGTGTGCGGGGTGAGTGTGTGTGTGTATACGTGTGTATGTGTAATTCAATTTTCTACGACTACTGTCACGACTGCTCTGATTGCTTAATATGTCCATGAAAATATTATTTATTTAACATAGGTGTATATAAATGAATTAAGGAAAGACTGGGTGTATATATTATAGCTGACGGTGTGTAGAACATCAAAGTTAAGAGGCCACGTGTATGTGCGTCTGTGAGAGAAAGAGGATGGGAAATTAGGATTGTGTAAATATACATTATACACGTGCATGTGTATGCATATTTGTGTGTTTATGTATGTGTAAAACACCCACACACACACACTACAGATGTGTGTGTAGTCAGCATGTCTAGAAATGGGAAAATAATGTCACGTTTTAACAGATGCTTCGAGGTTCAGCGTATACATTTGTATTAATATACATATATCTGTGTTTGTAAATAGGAAAAT
>NC_042997.1:109611138-109656138 GCF_006345805.1 Octopus sinensis | reverse complement strand
TTATCTTCCGAGTTCAAATTCTGTCAGGGTTGGCTTCGCTTTTTATCTTCATGCGTTCCACAAAACCAGTCACGTGATGACGGTGATAGAGTGGGCTATATTTTCCTCTTTTATTGAATGATAAATACAGGAAACCTGCTCCAGAGATATTAAAACACTTGAAGAACCTGACAGGATCCTGAAGGTTCTGAATTATCAGGGACCTTGGCAGGCTTTCTTTCGAAAGGAAGTGAGTGGTATCACCAAAAAATTCTATTTTGAAAGAACTTGAAAATATTCATACAGTTGATGGAAATAACATTATCAACAAATATCTGTTCCTCGGTTTGTTTATAAAGAATAAAGCTTCTATTAAACCCAATTCCCTTCTTGAGTAAGACAAGAAGTTTCCTGAGGCACAAAAAGATGAGAAGATAAAACCGTACCCGACATTCAGTCTTTTTATCGCTGTAATCTTGTTTCTGCTCCATCAGAACCAAAGTGATCCACATATATACAAGACATTCAATTCTGGGCTTTCCTTTACTTCCCGAAGAGGTCCCACGATGCACTCTTTCACTATTTCCAGTATGTCTACGTCAATGTAAATAATAACCGATACAAATGCTGACTGATTTCTTCAGCCACACTTTATATCATACAAAGGAAGGTGGAGTAAAGGATAGATAGAGAAAGGGGTGGGTTAGAGAGGGAGAGAGAGAGAGAGAGAGAGAGAGAGAGAGAGAGGAGAATAGTTAACTTCAGAGGTGTAGGATGAGTGGAGAGAAAGAATCATACAGACAGAAGAAGAGGAGGAGGAAGGGAGGAGAAGAACATATTATGTCTAATCATACGTAAAAATACAAGAGGGATTTTTCAAACATCGAATAGTTAAGGGGTTCCAGTTGAGTAAGGACTAATCTAAGGGGTCCATAGGCAAAACATGGTTGAGAACCACTGACTTAGACAACACTTATTGAATAATAAAGAGAGAAATTAGGATATCGTGTATTCAATAGGGAAAATAATAACACCTTAAAAGCCGGTGAAAATTCATTGTATGAGGTACCCCGTATGTTGGGTGAATCAAAACCTATGTCCCAAGTCAATTTGAGTAAATTTTAGTTCAATAATTTGCACAAAACTTCAAAGCGTTTCCACCGAATATTTGTGCAAATGGAAACTGGAAATAATGTAAGGGTAAATTTGGCACGACTTGTCTCCCATAGAAAATAAAGTGTATCGGCATGTTTTAATGAGGGCCTGACAATAACCTCAACGTGATTCCTTTCAAAGGCAACACGTTAAAACTAGATCTAGGAATTTATATAAAATAAACTTATTGAAAACTACTCAAGGCTTATATGTGTGTGTGTGTGTGTACGTGTGTATGTGTGTGTGTGTGTGTGTGTGTGTATATGGGAGCATGTAATGGTTTATAGATGTTTAGCGACTTTATCAAAGGCAAAAGCTTATAGAATTTTATAGGGTTTTATTAAAACGAAGCATATTTAAAAAAACAAAAAAAAAAACAGAAACTTTAATGCAATAAACTTGCCTTTGATAAAGTTTGTTAAAAAATATTTTATGATATAAATGGTTTTCCTTTAAAACCACTTTTGTACTTGAGGAAAGATTTCGATGGTAAGGGGAGGGAGGTGGGGGTTGCCACGTGGGATTTTTTTTTTTTGGTCTCCCTTTTAATATAATACAAATATTATTGCATTCTGCGAGGTAAATGTTCTTTTTTCGTTTAGGGTTTATTCCGTTTTGAACCATTTTGTTAAGTTTCTGGTTCCATTCAATAAAAATATCATCAATGAGCATTTCTGCAAATGAGGAGATAATGGTTGGAATGAAATACACAACAACAATAGCAGCCAGCACTTCTGAGATCAGTATCACCATCACTGTCGTCATCATCATCACCATCGTCTTCTCATCATCATTCCCATCATCATCGTCATCATCATCATCATCATCATCATCATCACCATCATCATCACCATCATCACCATCCTCCTCCTCGTCCTCCTCCTCATTATTATGATCATCATCATCAACGTCACCATCACCATCACCATCATCATTATCATCATCATCGTCGTCGTCGTCGTAATCATCATCATCATCATCATCATCATCATCGTTATCATCATCATCGTTATAAAGGTGGCGTATTGCCAAAATCGTTAAAGCTTCGGACCAAATGCTTTACTGTTTTTCTTCCGGTTCAGTGTTCAAATTCTGCTGAGGTCGTCTTTGCCTTTCATCTATTTGAGATCGATAAAATGAGTACCAGTCGATCACTGGAAGACGATGTAATCGACTTGTCCCCTCTCCACAAAATTTCAAGTCTTGCGCCTTTGATACTAATACCGGAAGGCGGTGAGATGGCAGAATGTTTAAAACACTGAAAAAACCCCTCTTTGTATTTCTTCATGTTGTGAGTTCAAATTCCACCAAGGCCAATCTTTGCCTTTCAGTATTTC
This sequence comes from Octopus sinensis, assembly GCF_006345805.1. Taxonomy (NCBI): domain Eukaryota; kingdom Metazoa; phylum Mollusca; class Cephalopoda; order Octopoda; family Octopodidae; genus Octopus; species Octopus sinensis. The sequence continues at coordinate 109,653,667 of NC_042997.1, read as the reverse complement.
AGGAGTATATAGCATAGATACCAACCGAGCACTGGGGTTCGTGTCATTGACAAGACCCTTATCCAAATTTCAGGCTTTGTATTTTTAGTGGAAAAAATTATAAACATGGCGAATTGGTGGAATCGTTAACGCATCGGACAAAAGGCTCAGCAGCATTTCTTGCAGTACTTTACGCTTTGGTTTCAAATTCCACCGAGGTCAACATTGCTTTTCGTCGCTTCGTGGTCCATAAAATAAAGTACCGGTCAAGTACTGAAGTGAATGTAGTCGACTATCCTACTCCCTAAAACTGCAGGCCTTGTGTCAAAGTTTGAAGTCATTAAATCCACAAGGGCTACGGGAAATCGCAAGAAATGTTAGAAATGTTTTCAAGCTTGTGTTGGAAATTTTGGCTAAAAACCTCAATAACAGCCCACCTTGGAAAAATTCCCCCACCAAGTCTATTAAATTTATAATGTCATAAAATTTGAAGTCTGCTTAAATTGATTCATTTTTTTTCTTGCGAAGAAAAATTGAAATTCTTGATTTGGTTGTTTTTTGAGCCGGAAGATCATGATATTTTATACATAAAATATAAATATTTTGAAGTGGTTTTATGTCAAAATATTAAATTATAAGCAAAAAGAGATTATTAGCTTCAATCAAGTTTTATTGATGATACTAAATGTTGTAGTTAAATATCCTGTGCACAGAGGGAAAATCAAAACAATGCTGTATATAGTGATTTGAAATAAGTTCCGGAACATTTGAACATGAATATGCTAATATGCTAATTGTATTTAATTAACAGAGAACATCTTCTCCTTTCAGGTGATGTGTGTTCACAACATACTCCATTCATTAAGGTTAGAGGACATTAAGACACGACGGTCTTTCAACCTGGTTGTATCTCTCCACTCACTGCTACGCCCGGATTAATGAAGCTATTCAGGATTAGGGGCTCTTATTCATAGAAATCAGCATTTTACTTTACAATGTTTGAAATTGATAACTGCGTTGTGTATATATATCAGTGGTTAACCAAAGTGAGCTGTATTGCCCCCTTGGGAGTGGTGGAAAAATCTTGTGGGGTATTGAAGAAAATTGGAACGATGATGGGGTAGCCAAAGTGGGGGTGATAGATGTAATAGAAAAATATTTTATTTGTGAAATACAGTTGTCTTGAATTTGCTACAGAGAGTGGTATATATTTGTAGTGGGGAGGGTTAAATGGGCGCTAGGAATATGGCCTGGGTGCCAAAGGGCGGCACCCCCAAAAAGTTTGGAAACCACATATATATGTGAATCTAGAAGTAACTTTCAGAGAAAGGAAGGAACAGAACTATTAATGGTAACTGGAATCATTTTTCTTTGGAAGATGGAAACTGTTTTTCTAACGGTATATAACCTCCAAGAAAAATAAGCGAAATGTATCTTCAAAGAGATAAATGTCAGCTTCTTAGTGGATGCTTTCCTCATGAAGTTCTTGAATGTTCTGGTGGCAATTCTAGACACCAGAATAAAATCTTTCCATAAACTGACTTCAAAGATGCTTGGCTAAATACCACCATATATAGAAATATTGCAGGGCAACGATTGGATCAAGAGAATTCCAAGAAATGGCTGCCCAAACCATCACAGACCCTCCTCCGTGCTTCACTGTAGGAAGAAGGCAGTCAGGATTAAAAGTTTTTCCTGCAGCGGAGAAAAGAGAAAAACTGGACTCGGCGGAGAAAATTACTTGCTTCTATTGATCTTTCGACCAGCCCTTGTGAGCTCTACACCAGCTCAGCCGTTTCTGAATGTTTAGATGAGAAAGGAGAGGTTTCCTGATGGCGGCTCTTCCACGATATCCGGCTTTATTGAGCTCACGACGAACAGTTTTGGTCGAAACTGGGCTGGTCAGATGTTGATTCAACTCTGTAGTCACTTTAGAGGCAGTTGTCTGGTGATTTTTTCATCACAATGTTCGTCGGTCTCTTTCCGCAAGCTTCGAAGTCTTGCCGGACTTACTCCTCCTGCTGGATGTTTTGCCCTACTTCTTAAATTCAGTCATGGTCCTAGAAAAAACCAAGGAGTTCAGCTGTTCTGGTAACGGAAGCTCATGCCATTCGAGCCCCAACAATTTGCCCTTTTTTGAACTCAGTGAGCTCACGCATCTTAGCTTAATTTATACTACAATCAGAAAAAGAGGTAGAAATAATCATTAAATTAGATAAATAAAACCATCTACAATACAAAAAAAAAAAATAAAACACTCTCAATGAAATTTGGATATTCGTAATATAAATTCATAATAAATTCATAATAAATTCATAAATTTGGATATTCATTATATAATGTCTCATTGAAATATTGGAGTTAAATTTCTAATGTTCCAATTATTTTGTCCAACCCCTGTATATATATTCTACCGAGATATCTACCTGCTTACGTACATATATGTACGCAGATGATAGCTGCACGCTCACATGCATATATACAACCTTACACACCTACGTACATATAGAGAAGCATAAATACAAACATACATACGTACATGCACACATTCACTCAAACATGCTCATCCACACACACACATACATACACATATTTACCCGGAGGCACACACAGAGAGGCACGCATGCACGAACGCACATAAACATACATGTATGCATGTATAATCGGCTTACATACATGTAGCATTATATTGTTCTCTGGGCAAAAGTCTTCAGAACACAATCCAATGTTTTACTCCATTCCAAAGCTAACAACAACAACAACAACAACACATTCTCTTGTGTAGAATGGAATATTGTCAGGGAGGAACAACTCTGAGAATCATTATATTAATAAAAGATATTAGCAGAGGCACTTTGGGCGGCGGACATGTTGTTTGAAGTGTTCAGGAGGAAGGGGAAAAAGGGTCCACGTTTGTAAGAATCTCATAGAATCCAGGGTCAAACCGGCAACCATCTTTGATTCAGAGTTCTTCAATGGACGATTACGTAAAGAGCCGTTTATTAATATCGATTTTTTTCTTATTATTATTTTCCACCTACATATTACTGTTGTTGTTATTTTAGATATTTTATCATTATTTAGCTGTTGTTGTTGTTGTTGCTTTTGTTGCTGTTGCTGGAGGTAGTGGTGGTGGTGGTGGTGGTAGTGGTGGTGGTGTTTCTCTGGTATTTGTATTTTGTGCTCGTGCTGTGATTGTAAACGATATTAACGATGATGATGATGATGATGGGTGGTGGTGGTGATGATGATGATAATAATGGTAGTGGTGGTGATGATGAGAATGATGGATGGTGGTGGTGATAGTGGCGGCGGTGATGGTGGTAAAGATGATGATGAACCTCATGATGATTATGCTAAAACCGAGGATACTGTTCTTCTTCCTCCTCCTCCTCCTCATCACCATCACCACAATCATCATCATCATCATCATCGTCGTCGTCGTCGTCGTCATCACCATTACCATCTTTGCATTGTCCCTTTCATTTGCTGCTGCTAAAACAATTGAAATTATTATTATTATTATTATTATTATTATTATTATTATTATTATTATCATTATTATTATTATCATTAATGTTGTTGTTGTTGTTGCTGTTGTTGTTGTAAAAATGGTGTGTTAGCAGAATCATTATCACGTCGGACAAAATTCTTTGCAGTATTTCATCCGGCCTTGCATTTTGTGTTCAAATTCCGCCGAGGTCGGCTTTGTCCTTCAGCCTTTCGGAGTCAATAAAGTATCAGTTATGCACTGGGGACCATGAATTCAATTTCCCCCGCCCCTCAAAATTGCTGGCCTTGTGTCAGACTTATAAAAGAAGAATTACGATGATTCTTATTTGTAGTAGTAGTAGTAGTAGCTGTTGTAGTATACTTGTATATTTCTGTTGCTGCATCAGCTCCATGTTAGTTCTGATTAAACAGATCAATAATCAGTGTCGTTCCTCTCATGACCATCCCATTTTATAGTTAAACTCTGGGACGAGGTCTACATTATACAGTATGTCTTCTTCACTAGGCAGACGGGTGGTTTGACTGCCATTTCTAGCAGGTTGAGTGACGGAATAGTGGTTTGTTCGTTGCTGCTACTGCCGACTTCGATGGCGACAACGACGACGACGACGAGGACGAGGAGAAGGAGAGGGCGGAGGCGGTGGAGGAGAGGAAAGATGAAGAAGAGGTTGACAAACAGGGTGACGATAATGATGATGATGTTGATGATGACGATGATGACGACGACGACGAAGATGACGACAATAATAGCGGCGGCGGCGGCGGCATGTCTTTATTCCTCTAATAACATCTTACTCCGATGAGAGTTCTGTAAGCAAATTGTAAGAAATTCATCTCCAATTGTTGAAAGTATTGTCCATTGGAGCGAAGATAAGGTGTTTTTGTAATTCCAGCCATAAAACGGTATCAGATTATTTCATCAAGTCCCAAATATTGTCCCTAAATGGATGCCTTTATAGCGATATTCACAGAAAACCACTTCGAAAGGAAACTGTTATTTCTTTAAGAGGGTCCAAATGTCAGAATTATAGACCGGAACTTAACGTTGAGGAAACCTCTTGGAGATATATGGCATCTGAAAACGAAGAGGTTCCCACAGGAAAAGTATATCTTTTAAATTAGTGATCTATCTATCTATCTATCTATCTATCTATCTATCTATCTATCTATCTATCTATCTATCTATCTATCTATCTATCTATCTATCTATCTATCTATCTATCTATCATCTATCTATCTATCTATCTATCTATCTATCTATCTAATCACATGGACGGACGCTAGTCATATCGGCTCCAAGTAAGTTGGCCACTTTTACATGTTTAAAACTCCTTGTTGTCAAATATTTTGTTTTAATCGTTGTGCAAATTCATTCACTAAAAACCTGAGAATTATTCACGTAGAATTCCGCCCCTGTATGGGCGAAATTACAAAAAAACTTTCAAAACTTTCGTGGGTTTTTTAGCCATTTTTCATTTTGAAAATGGCAACTAGAAACCACGTGGCTAGCCCGCCAGTCATGCAGAACGGTAGCAAAACACTATTGCTACCACTAGCTGCTAAACATCGCAGCGTGAACACCGCTGTCACCACCATCACCACCACCAACAACAACAACAACAAATCTAACGTCGCATTCACCATCGCCGCGACCAAAGACATTAACTTAGATTTCCCCTCACTCCCCACACCACTTGTTGATGATAAAGGGACAGAGAAAGGGATTTCAAAAATGAATACAAACGAAAACATGAATGCCAGCACCACCCACCATCACCACAACAACAACAACAAAACGAAATTGGCACAAAGCCGCCTACCAAAGACAACACCGCCAACACCAACACCACTACTACGACGTCAAATGCTACATCCAAGCCTTCTGCTGCTAATACCGCCAACACCAACACCACTACCATGACTTCAATTAACACTGCCACAATTAACACATTCTACTGCCAAATTCAAAACGAATTTTGCGGACGTAACAAAACAAAAAGAACAATTGTAACATTCACCACACAAGAGATAAACCGCACAAGGCACTCTTCTCAAAGAAGGAGACAAATTGCACCTTCATATTCCACAACACATCGTGGAAAACACGCAAAAAAACAATAATTTATAAAGTAATAAACAAAAAAACAGAAGAACAGAAAATGCACCGCAGGAAAAAATCGATAAATGCCTTCGTCCTGTATGGGACTCCAAGGAATATATCAGTTGGGGAAACAAATTTGGTACAGTCCAAGTACGTTTCCTCAACGAAAGTTTAGCAAAACGTTTTTCCACATTGGAGCTACATTCGGACGACTTGGTAATGATACCAGTCTATTTAAACAAAAGGGTCACGAAAGTCCAAATAAAAAACATACCATTTGATGTCGAAACACAATGGGTGGTCTCTGCCATCTGCTTTGAAATGTCAGAGACAATGTCAGAGACAAACATCCTGGAAATCGCGGTTCTAGGAGAGAAAGACTATGTGGGCAAATCAATCGAATTCCTGCTTCAATTGGATGAAGCAGCAAGAGAGAAGATACCCACCGCTATAGAACTGCCAGGAGGCTACAAACTCTATATAGTGGTAGAGGGCAGGCGACCACGCTGCTATTTGTGTGGAAGCGAAACACACTTGAAAAAGACGTGCCCAACCACTGCACACCAAGAGCAACAACAACAACCACTACCACAACCAAAGCACTCCGGAAAAAAGCTCTACTACCCACACCACCATCAACACAGAAGACGACAAGAGAAGCACACCAAGCTAATCCGTCATCAACCAAAAACCACTCGACACCTGGAAAAATACCAACACTACCATCAACAGCAAAACCCAAAGGACAGAAAAACAAAGAAAACACACACAAACTGATCCCCCATCCCTTATACCGCACTCAACACACACAAACACTCAACAACCACAACAACGAAAACAACAACACAACCACTTACACAGACATACATAGAAGCCACAACATACCCCTACCCCCTTCTGATTCCTCAGAAATTTCGTCGGAAGACGAAACCAGTGAGGAATGGCAAATAGCTACAAAAAAAGGAAAATAAAGAGCAGAAACACAACCAAACCAAATGCAAACACGAACAAAGCAGGGGGAAATACATCTCCCGAAGACATTTCAAAACCCAACGCAAACAACAGCCACACCAACACCACAAAAACATATACAGCAAACATGCTCACAGCCATAGACACCAAAAACACAAATTTGATGGAATACATCCAATCAAAAACAAACATAACAGAAGATGACATAAAAACAACACCACCCATACACACACCACCAGACCACATCAAAATAATACACATCTCCAAAAGTCTGCACCACACACTCAAAGGCATTTTCCCCAGTGCGGTTGGTAAATGCCAAAAATATCTCACAAAGAAACTGTACTGGGATCTTCTCGAGGACAAACCAACGGAGGAGAAAGCAAAAACTTTCGAGCAGTAAGTAACCCTCTGTATTCTAATTCATTAGAACTATGATCAAGATTGGTTGTGTAAATGCGCGTGGCTTGGGGTCCCCTTGGAAACAAGGGTACCTCTTAAATGACATAAAGTCACATAAGTTAGAAATCATAGCCATAAGCGAGACCAGACTCCACAATCCGCGGGCCCTAAAGACCATGTTTGGCGGACAGTTCAACATTTATTTTTCCCCCCTGTCTGCCGAGAATGGGCGGTAGTGGCACCGCGGTACTTTTTCACAAGAGTCTGGATCTCAATGTAAGGACAATATTCGTAGACCCGGAGGGTAGACTGGTCGTCCTGGATGTCGACGGCAGCAATGGGTGCGCTTTTCGGCTCGTATCAGTTTACGCACCGCCCTTAACAGTCGGGCGGATTTCTTTCAACGTCTAGAAGTTTTCTTGGGAACGTCTCGTCCTTTACTCTTAGTGGGGGATTGGAATGCTACCTTGGACACGCATGTAGACTACGTGGGTAGAGATAGGAATAGACGGGGATGCAAATGCCTCAGAGACCTGCTCAGACGCTTCAACTGTCTGACAGTTTCGACTAGACCACCCGAATGCGCCAACGTGGACATGGAGCAACCGCATCGGGTCGTCGAGATCGTATCTAGATAGGATACTGTGTAGGACAGTAGATAGAGATAGCATAGGATGTCCACAATTCCACATAGTCAGCTACACGGATCACAAACTTGTGACATGTACGCTAGACTTAGGTAAGACACTTAGGCAGGGTCCCGGATACTGGAAACTAAACGCGTCTTTCCCATCGAGACAAGTTTTCAGAGACCGGATTAGCACACTAGTAAAGAGGGCTTTGACGGGAGCCATCATCAACAACAAATGGTGGTTTGCCCTCAAGAGAGCAGTAAAAGCAGAAGCGATTAGGTACAGCAAAGCACTAGCCATAGATAGAAATAGAGTAGAGGGTGAGCTAGTTAAGAAGCTAGAAGAGGCAATTAGAAGCGGCATCGCATCCGACGTTTTGGCGGCGAGGTTGGCCCTCGACCAACACTTCAACGCCAAACACGAAGGATGTGCTGTCAGAGCTAGGATGCGTGCTCTAAGGAACGAAGGTGTTGGAGCCGCGAGAGAGGCCCGGGTGGCAGAGGCGCAACAGGGCAACAAAGCCACCATTCGGTCACTGGTAGATGAACAGGGGCGCGATTGCTCGAGCCAAGTAAAATGTGTGAGGCCTTTCAGCAGCATTTTGCCCGACTGTTCGGAACGAGTGGAGGGCAAGAACGTAGGGTGGACTTCAGTGCCTACCTACATAGCCTACCACGACTCTCGACAAGAAAGGCAGGGTGCTGCGAAGGTGCCATCACGGCGGCGGAAGTGCGGGAAGCGATGGCAGAATGCTCGAGGGACAAATCACCGGGTTTGGATGGTCTACCCTACGAGCTTTACAATTGTATGCCAGACTTGTTTGGAGATCTCTTGGCGGCGGTGTACTGCAACTGGCAGCAAAACGGGAGCATTCCTGGTTTTGTGAGCCGAGGAGCCGTAACACTGCTGAAGAAAGATCTAAACAAGGGAAATGTAATAGATAACTTTAGGCCCATCACTCTGCTTAATGCAGACTTGAAAATTTTGGCCAAGGTGCTAGCCAAGAGGTTGGCGCTTGTCATCGAGAAACTGGTCGACAAGGCGCAAACATGCGCCGTGCCAGGCCGGACCATCCATGACAACCTCCATCTGATGCGCTACATCATAGACAGGGTAGTTAACGAACCTGGCATGGGTGGGGCCCTGATCAACTTGGATCAATCGAAAGCCTTTGATAGGGTAGACCATCGATACTTGGAGGCAGTCCTGAGAGCGGCTGGTTTCGGTCCCGTCTTCCGCGGCTGGATAGCTGCCTTGTACAGAGGCATCCGTTCGGTAATTCGCGTAAATGGACATCTATCGAGACCTTTCGACATTGCACGTTCGGTCCGTCAGGGATGCCCCCTCTCGGCGCTTCTATACGTATTGACTCTTGAGCCACTACTGCGGAAGCTGGCGACTCTAAGGGGCATCCCGCGAGAATTGGGATGCGGGACGAGCGTGTCTGCATACGCGGACGACGTCACCGTCATAGTGTCTAGCCACGAGCACATCGAGCTGGTCGGCGAGACACTGAAAAACTACGAAGCGGTGACAGGAGCGAAAATCAACCGGGAAAAGTCAGTGGGCTTGCGACTAGGCACCTGGAGAAGCAAGCCCATGCCGTCCACCAGCGCCTCCGTCGTGGGACGCTGGACCGACGGCCCGGTTGAGTTGCTCGGGGTCTGGTTTGGTCCGGACCTCCAAGTGGAGAAGAACTGGAACGAGATAACGAGTAGGGTGGTCACTCTCGCCCGGCAATGGGCCGAGAGGAAACTGTCCCTAAAAGGTCGAGCGGAGGTGGCGAACACGTACATCGCGTCCGTCATCTACTACCGCCTGACCGTCGTACCTTGTCCCGACCCTACCATCACCAAACTACAACGCATCCTCTTTCGCTTCTTGTGGAAAGGATGCGTCCCGATGGTCAGGCGATCCATTTGCTGTCAACACCCGTTAAAAGGAGGGCTGGGCATGCCGTGGTTGATGATGCGCAGACACGCGCTGAGACTGCGACATCTCTGGCTCTATGTAGACGACGGTGAACAGTGTGGTCGCCGTTTGTGAGGCACGCTTTCCCGCAGCTCGTCTCCATGACCGAACTGCAGTCGTGGATCAAAAAGAGGCCGAGGAAGGGCGAATGGCACCGCGAGTGTCGCGTTGCTCTCAAGCAACTCTGCCGTCCTGGGTCGACCTTAAGTGACTTCAACACAACCAAAGCATTCTATAGGGGTTTAGTGGAGGGGAGGTACGACGACGAGCTCGGGGCGAACCTGGACGTCGACGAGGAGTACCTGACCCGCCTGTTCGGGACGACTTTCGGGCCAGGGCCATGGACAACAACTTCCAGAGATCCCTGGCCTGGCAGTGCTACCGAGAAGCGCTACCCGTTCGGGATAAGCTCTACAGACACGGCTCGAGAAACACGGGGCCGACCTGCCCGAGATGCGGTCAGAGCGACGAAACCGTTCTGCACGCACTCGTTCAGTGTCCAACAATTTCCGACCTGTGGGCTTATGTCGAACAACTGCTGTCACGTGTGGGACGAGTCGGTTTATCAGCTGAGTCTATCGTCAATATTGTCACGCCTCCTTCCTTCAAACGGGAAGGAAGAGCTATTTTCATCATCCTTGTGGCTATGGCGAAAGAATGTATCTGGTGGACGCGTCTGAAAGGATTGGAGACAAACACTTTCCTCTCTGGTCAATCTCTCATCAACTTCTTCAAGTACCACTTGAAAAGGAAAGTGAGAGTAGAGAGGCAAGTTTTGTCTAGCGAATGTTTTAAAAAAAGATGGGTGAATGTAGCAAGAATGGCACGTATGAATGACGAAGCCACCTTGAGCATAGTCCTATGAACCCAGAAATCGAAAACAGAGAGTTGCTTATTTGCAAAAAAAAAAAAAAAAAAAAAAAAAATAAAAAATGTGACTTCATTGACCGAGGTTACCGTGGTCTTTTCCGCAGGCTTTTCTTTCCACGGGTAAACCTCACCTGTCCTCCCCTTTACACTTCATATTGACATTTCTGTGATAACGATCCCTATTGATCATTTTTTTTCCCTCCCCCCCCCTTTTTTTTTTTTTTTTAACCCCCCTTATTTTTGTCCTCTTTCTCTCCTTTTACGATCCCTTTTGATCGAACCTCCCCCTTCCTTTTTTTTTTTTTTTTTTTTTTTTTTAATACCTTCAAAAGAAAAGCTCTACCTTGTAATTTGTTCTATCTGTGTGCAGCCCTGTGTGGCTAATAAAGAAATATCTATCTATCTATCTATCTATCTATCTATCTACCTATCTATCTATCTATCTATCTATCTATCTATCTATCTTCTATCTATCTTACACTATCTATCATATCTCCTATCTATCATCTATCTATCTATCTATCTATCTACTCATCTGAGTCTATCGTCAATATTGTCCACGCTCCTCTTCAAACGGGAAGAAAGAAGCTTATTTATCAATCATCCTTGTGGCTATGGCGAAGAATGTATCTGATGACGCGTCCTGCAGGATTGAGACAAACACTTTCTCTCTGGTCCATCTCTTCATCAAGCTGCGTCAAGTACCACTTGAAAAGGAAGTGATAGTAAGAGAGGCAATGTTTTTTTAAAAAAGATGGGTGAATGTAGCAAGATGGCACGTATGAATGACTACGCCACCTTGAGCATAACCTATGAACCCAGAAATTGAAAACAGATGGTTACCCCTTGCACAATGTGGTAAACTATACAATTTGAACCTAGTTATGTGGTCTTTTTTCGTAGGCCTTTTCTTCCCACGGATAAACCTTACTTGCTTTCCCCTTTATACACCATATATCATAACACTGTGATACCGATCCCTATTGATCGTTTTTTTTTTCCTCTCCCTTTTTTCCCCCTTTTTCTTCTTTTTTTCATTCTCTTTCTTTTGCTCCATTTCCTTTTCTTCTTTTTTTATTTTTATTTTTTTAAATTTTTTTCTTTTTTATTTATTTATTTTTTCTTTTCTCCTTTTACGATCCCTCTGATCGAAAACCTACGCTACCCCTTTTTTTTTTGTTTCTTTTGTTTTTTGTTTTTCATCCCCCAAAGAAAGCTCTACCTTGTAACTTGTCCCATCTGTGTGCAGCCTGTGTGGCCATAAAGAACTATCTATCTATCTATCTATCTATCTATCTATCTATCTATCTATCTATCTATCTATTTTTATCTTTCTATCCATCTATCTGTCTGTCTGTCTGTCTGTCTGTCTATCTATCTATCTATCTATCTATCTATCTATCTATCTATCTATCTATCTATCTATCTATCTATCTTTCTCTATCTTTCTATCCATCTATCTGTCTGTCTGCCTGTCTGTCTGTCTGTCTGTCTGTCTATCTATCTATCTATCTATCTATCTATCTATCTATCTATCTATCTATTTATCTATCTATCTATATATCTATCTATCTTTCTCTATCTTTCTATCCATCTATCTGTCTGTCTGTCTATCTGTCTGTCTGTCTGTCTGTCTGTCTGTCTGTCTGTCTGTCTGTCTATCTGTCTATCTATCTATCTATCTTCTATCTATCTATCTATCTATCTATTTACCTCTCTCTCCATTCTGTTTATATAACATATAGCTGCTATGCACTTCATTTTTCATTTCATCCTGCTTCACCAACCTTAGAAAATGCATGAAGTGGCTTGTATCCGCAACAATCAAACAAATAAACTAAGAAATCTTAAGTTTAGTTGTTATATAACAGAAAAAGGCATTTAAACCCTTTAATCGGCAATCTTATTAAAATACATATTTATACACATAACATGTACATACACGCATGCATGCACGCATACATACATACATACATACATACGTACATACATTCATAACTATTGAGAAATCTGCAGTTACTCTATTCAAATTACAAGTTCAGGTTTATACATGTAATTATTGGAGCCCTGAGCAATGTAACACACTGCCTAAATACCAATCTTGAGAAATTAGGTTCCTCAAAACTAGAAAAGAGAAAGCTAATACAGATTCAATCCATCACTGGAACTATAAAAATCTGTAAAACTTTCCAGAAGTTTATCATTTAAATATATATGGACATGTCTAGATATGCAACTATATGCATGAGAATACATACATAAGACAAAGCATACAAATCTGCACATATATGCATGCATACAAACATACATACATACATACCTGCATACATGCAAACTCGTGTTCGAGTCTTGCCATCGCCTGATCGAAAGTCCCACATATGCAAAGCCTACGACTAGTCATCTTTCTGATAGGTCTTAGTATATTTTTCAAGCGCATACATACATGCATACATACACATGTACATATATTGTTGGATGGCTGTTAGCTCTTCTGCCCTTTGACATACATACATACATACATACATACATACATACATACATACATACATACATACATACATACATACATACATACATACATACATACATACATACATACATACATATAGTGAATACAAACAATCTGATGGTTTATAAATAGCTTACGTCTAGGTCTATAGAATATTATTTGAAACAAAATGAGACGTGTTGTTGATCTGAGCCGAAAGATATGGGAATACGTTGACTTCCCTTACAATATTTCAACTGAATATGTGAAGGAACAAATAGATAGGACCCTGGGGATTCTGTTGTATTACAAGCACTTATTTCTTCCTGCCTTTTTAATGGTGCCATAAATCAGCGGTTTCCTGAATAACTTCACTAAAGCCTCGTTGGTGAAGGCATGAATCTCACAACGAACTCTCGTTAATTAAATGATTAGTAGATTGCCTTTGTCTGCAAAACTGATTTACTGACTTTTCCCATCAGCTGCAAGACGATATTAAAGTCAACTTGGACTCCATTTGAACTTAAATTTCAGATGTTATGTATGATGACATCGTAATCAAATTAATGCTAATTACGGCACCTGTACCAACTCCTCATAATTTCGTCGTTAATGGGAAACTTCTCAATTAAAAGAGAGAACAGTATTGGTCACCTGGTGTATTTGGGTTAGAGATTACGACGATTTAAAACTTAAAGCCAGGCAGTAATGGATTAAATAGCAATAAAAACGACCAAAGTACAGAATCCTGTTTTCTAACTCGTTTAATGCTACCTGGATATTAAAAAAAAAAAAGGCGCCAAGGAATTGAGATAAAATTCTCGAAAACAAAATTGGCGGAAAATATTTATAATTAGCAAAAGCTCGCGGAAATTGCCAAAATTAAAGCAAAAATTATAAAAATTAGCGAAAATAGTTGTTCTGAAACCGAAGCCGAAATTTCAACGTGTAGTCGTTAACAATTCAAACTTGAGATGACGTTAATTTCTGCTAAAGAGTATAAATGTCAAAGCTGATAGGAAACGGGTATTTTTCTTCTTATAAAACTAATCCTCACAGACACTGATACAGGTATACATGGCTTACACAGATGATGTTGTTTAAAGGCCACTGAAAGAACATCGTTTTCGGATTGGGGACGAACCCTCTCTTTGTTAGTGAGAGGAAACTGGAAAGCCAGAACTTGAAGAAAATCATATCAAATAGATGTACGTTTATTTCTAAACAACATTTTTGAATGTGATCCAAGGCAGGAAGCTTCCAGGCATCACAACATTCTAATCTTTTAAAACCTTGGTGCTACGTGAAAAAAAATGGCTGTAAAAGTTCAAATGACAGAAGCAAACAATCTCCGGTTCGTTTATGCTCTCTAATGCCTGTTGTTTCTCATGTATCATTACTGTTGTTTCTCATGTATCTTCATTAAACCTGAGACTGCAAAGAAGAACATGCAGCAATAGATCTCGTGTGTACAACGAAGATAAGACTGGGAAAAGAATAAGCTTAAATAACAGCAATATTTCCGGGAAAATTTCTAAACAACAGCCAAGAAAGTCTTGAAAGTGAAGGTAAGTTCACAAATATCTGTTAAACGTAGGAAGTGAATGACCAGAGGCATTGAGAATAGAGTGAGAACTAAACAGTTGAGCAAAGAGCTCTGCTTTATCCTCAGGTCCGTTGAATACAAGAGGAATAGAAGCATTATTGTTACCTTTAACACTTTTAATAATTCTACAGAAGTCACAAAAGCTTACATTCTGCGATGATATACGATCATGAATGTGCCGCTCGTAGTTTGATTTAATATCACAAATGACATTCCTACAGTGATTGCGAGCATTGGTGAAAAACTTGCGCGACTTCATTACAACAAAGGCGTTCTGTAAAGGATTAGTAGAGAGGAGGTGCGGCGACGTTCTCGGGCCAAATCTGGGCATCGACGAGGAACACCTGACCCGCCTGTTCAGGACAACTATCAGGCCGGTACCTATGGACAATCACCAAAGATCCTTGGACTGGCAGTGCTATGGAGAAGCATTACTTGTGTGTGGTGGACTCGAGACAAACACTTACTTCTCATCAACTTTTTCAAGTACCATACAACGGGCTTCTTTCAGTTTCTTTCGAGTAAATCCACTGACAAGTCTGAAGCTCCAGGAGAAGACACTTGCCTAAGGTGTCACGCAGCGGGGCTGAACCCGGAAACATCTGATTGGGAAGCCAACTTGTCACTACACAGCCACGCCTGCCAATATTCTCTTCTCCAGTGTTTGGTAAAATGGAATATTATTTTACTAAAGCAACCAATTGGTAAAGAGACGAGACGCAGTGTGGAAGCAATCAACACGAAATTTGATCAATGTTGTGAATATCGATTCCCTAACAGGAGATTAAATAATTACTTGTTTATACGTCTGTGTACTTAAGTACACTAAACATGCACCGAATAAAGTACTCAATACTCATTGTGACGTGTCGATTTTGTATTTACTCCATGTTTATTGTTTTTAAGTGCATTGACTTAGGAAAGAATCAATTCCCCCCCTCTCGCTCTCTCTCCCTTTTTCTTCCTTTCTCTCACTTTCTCTCCTTCTTTGTTGGCATGTATACATATATATATATGCATATAATATTTATTCACACATATATATGTATATTACATATATATATATATTAATGTATATGTATATAATATTTATTTACACATATTATATATATATATATAATATATATATATATATATATATGTGTATATATATATATATATTATATATATATATATATATATATATATATATAATATAACATATATACACATATGCATATATAGGTGCATGCATGTTGTGTGTTTGTGTGTGTGTGTGTGTGTGCGCGTGCGTGCTTATCTGAGTCTGTCTGTATGTAATTCTCAATAAATCAATCTACGTGTATCTATTATTTTATACATACGAACCGATATATATATGTATGTATATATGCATACATATTATATATATATATATATGCATGTGTCTGTGTGTGTATACACATGTATGTATTTATGCTTATGGATCTGTGTGTCTCTGTCCATGTGTATGTGTGTTTATGAAGTGGTGTATAAGTATGTATTTTGTTTATTTATATTTATACATTTTTTTCGTTATCTTTTTATCTTTTCCCCCGATCTTTTCCGTTTACATTTAATTTGTCTATTTTTCAATAACCAGCCACACTTAACCTCCTCATTTCATAAATACATGTGTGTATGTGTGCGTGCGCGTGTGTATGCGTGTGTGTATTTGTACGTCTAAGTATGTATAACTCACACAAAAATACACATTCATAGATACACACATTTAATATATATGTATATATATACACATATAAATGCGTGTGTGTAAATATATATATATAATCTGTGTATATGTGTATATGTATTATATATATACGCATCCTTACACATACACATACAATGGACCTATGTCTATGTATATATATATATAATATATATATATATATATATATATATATATAATATGTGTGTGTGTGTGTGGTGTGTGTGTGTGTGTGTGTGTGTGTGTTTATGCATAAGCACATAAATGCAAAGTGAGGTGGGGAACATAGTCTTTGAATGTTTGAAAAATGGTCAGCCTTAAACTTTAGGTAACAGTTTGTGAAGATTATTTCAGTTGTAGTATGTATGATGTTGATGTATCCATATATGCATGTGTAAATATCACCACACACATATGTACATCTGTGTGTGTTTGTGTATGTATATATATATTTACGTAAATGTATATATATATATATATATTTACGCAAATGTATATATGTATATATATAATATATATATATATATCACCTTACATATATTATATATATGTTTGTGTGTGTGTGTGTGCATGTCTATAGATTCACTCGTCCGTAAATGTTGGCACACATCTTTCGTCTGTCAATTCATCCATGAACCACAACATGCTACATTCGTCTGTGAACTGCTGTAAACTGAAACAATCTCTCTATTTCGATGAAAGTACAACAGACTTTAATATTAATCGTGTGTTACTGTGGCAACAACACAAACCAACAACAACAACAGCCATGCACGAATGTCATTTCGTACCTTCACACATATTTTCTCTCCCTCTCTGCCTCCCCGCCCTATTTCTATCTCTTTTTAATTCTCCTTCTTTCACTCCTCTCTCTCTCTCTCTCTCTCTCTTTCTCTCGCTCCATGTTAAGGCAATATCGACATTGATATCTTTACTAGAATCGATTGAATTCTTCATTGAAGAAATAATAAAGAATCAAGCAGTGAGGTATATGTTTAGCATGTTGACCCAGAATAGTGCTTCCAGACATATACATACATACATACATACATACATACATACATACATACATACATATATATATATATATATATATATATATATATATATATATATATATATATATATACATATATATATATGCATATATATACATATACCTGCGATGTATGGGTGTATGTATATATGTAGTTACGATACTGACCTAGATACATAAATACACACATGCAAACGCTCATACATGTATGTGTGTTTGTGTGTGTGCATTTGTGTTTGAGTATGAAGAACCAGTTGCTATTTCAAACCGTTGTTACACAGTTTCACTGTGCAAAGTACACTTGCTCTCGTTCAGGTAGGATTTGGTACATAGATGAAAGAATGTGTCCGCAGCCTGCAGGCTAAGCCGAAGATTATTGGCTGACAAAGAAGCTAAAAATGATCTCCTGTAACGTATACGCATGAAGAGGAAGCTAACGGTAACTTAATTCAAACCATCAATCATCTTCATGTTTCTATTAATATAACCAGAAAATTTTAATTTCCAATCATAACAAGCACTTCAACCGTCATAACATTAAGGTCAGTACTACTTACACTTGCGGCGGCATTCACCCGAGATGGGTTGCGCCGGCTCCGACCGACTAGTTTACTACGGCCTTCTGGTCGGCCGCAGTCGTGGCTGTAATGGATAGCAGGAAAAGTAAGGCTTCTGCGTGCAGCCCCAACGTGGGCCGGTTGGACAATATGAATGCCGTAGCCGCAGTCGTCATTTATCTTTGAAGCGTAGAATTCATTTTCGGAACTTCAGTGGGAATAAAGTTCCCATGTGTCCCCCAGTCGCATGCAGATATACTTTGAGATTGCGTGGTCCAAAGCAGCTCATCTCACCGTCGATTGTCGATCGTTGGAGGGAATTTACTGAGCAACTCACCACCGATTATCGGAGCAGAAGCAACCTGGGTTTCAAGTAGGTTCTAGAGACATGCTTTAACAAAAGCTAATAGATGCTTCTCCTCCAATGTCTTCTGGCACTCCGGACACCAGCCAGGAATTTTTGAGGGCCCGTGCTACTGCTAGATAATCGTTGAACCTACATTGAGTTCATCTCTTCATTTGACAGGTCTTGTTTTTAGTCCTGCTGGGATTCTAGCACTCCTCCTTACCAGGCAAGCCCAGTAGAGGTGCCGGTTTAGTCGCCGACGACCCGACCAGACTGGATTCTATGTTACCAGTAGTGCTAATGTAAATGAGTTGCCAGATCAGTGATTCCTGCCTGGATAACCTCATATATCGAAGAATCCCTCACTACTCCAAAAGCTGATATTTAGCAGAAAAAAACCCCATTTTTCTTTCTACACAGCGGATACTTCCTTTCTGGACTGTATTGAAAGAAATTTAATTGGTCTTATCCCGAACACATCAAGAAGCCTTCACTATCCGCAAGTATATTCATTCAGATCAAATGACATAGAATATTTCACATATTTCTTCCATTTCTTCTGGAAATTCTGGCAAGTCTTCTGGTTTATTGATCGGAAAGTACTTCAATAGCACAGAGCTTTGAGGATAAATCCATACGTCAAATGGTTTTCATAATTCTAGGCTATACATAACAAAAGCGTTTCAGATATTAAAAGCCAATGACAGCTTCGGGGTCCATTTAATACCCTGTGAGTGAATTTGGAAGGCAGAAACGGAGTGGAAACCCGTCATATGTATGTATATGCACATATAGATTTATGTGTATATATATATATAATATATATATATATATATATATATATATATATATATATTATATATTATATATTATATATATATATACATATATGTATGTATATATATGTGTGCGTATATATATGCTTGTGTATATATATATATATATATATATATATATATGTCTGTGTATACATACATATGTTTGTATGTGTTTGTGTTTGTCCCCAATCACTTGTCAAAAGTTGTTGGATTGCTTGCGCTGCCATAACTTAACGTTTCAGCGAAAGATACTGACCCGAATGTGCAAAATATAAAAAATAAATAACTATTGAAGTCGATTTGTTCGAATAAAGCCTTTAAAGCTGTTCCCCAGAATGGCCGCTATCCAATGACTGAAACGAGAGTAAACAAAAATAAAATATATTTGATCTTGTTAAAGAATTTCTAATTTTAATTTAATCTAATATTTGATTATCAGTTTACATGTGGTTTAATTGTCCAATTTCAAACTCAAACTTTTAAACAGAAATAATCTAGTAATTTTATTAGATTTATTTTTTAAAAAATGGGTGGAGCACTAGAACCTGAAGAAAAAGAAAGTCTGCAGCGGCAAAAAGAATAAATAAATAAATAATTAAAATGTATACTAAATAAATAATAAAACAGTTAAGAAATTTTGAAAATTTGAAAGAAATAAGATTCCTTTCTTGTAAAAAGAGTCCCCCGAAAAACGCTAGAGAATTCTCAGAGAATATGAAATTATTTCATGGGAAAGGGAATTGAAAGAGGTTCAATTCCAAAATCTAGATTCCATATTTTAAATTGGAGATAAATCAGAATAAAGTACCCCATAATTTAGTTTTTATATTTAGCTTGCAGGGCCCTCGATGTGGAATCTTGAGTTAAATAATCAAGCAAGGGATTAGTTAATAAGCAAAATGATTAACTAGTTGATTAGGAGTGAAAAAAGAAGTGAAATAGAACCAACCAGTACATGTGTTTATAATTGGCACTATGACCCTTCACAACAAAAAATGTAACCCATAAATTGCCCCGCAATTTAACTACGTCTTTATAGAGAGTTTGTAGTATTAGAACTGGGGAATTGTACATTATTTACATTTGACGGATACTTGCCCTCATCTTGTTTGTTGTTAACGTTTCGGCTGATAAACCCTCCAGCCTTCATCAGGTGTCTTGCGGAAATTTATAATGTAAATAATGTACATAATTCCTCATCTCGTAAATATAGAACTGGAGAACTGGTACTGAGAGATAGGGTACTAGTAATTGAGACAGTCCAGTTTACATTAATGGACATTTTGTAATACCATGAAGGATGCGAAAAGACAGGAAACGTGTTCATTCCGGAAGCCTGTAGGTCTGGGTTTCATACGTTATCGCGAGTCTTGAAGTCTTGTATTTTCTTAATACCTGCATAGCAGATGAAAATTTGGCCAAAATTCTTCTCAGGTTGGCCTGTATTCATGGCTCTGTATTTAGGATATATAACTGTTTCAATTAATCACCTTCCATCCGCAGAAGGTCAATGATTGTCTCCGACGGGAATCACTCTAGGAGAAGCATTCAAACCAAACTACCACCGCTTTCCTTTCTCATTTATGTTTTTGCCTCTACATGTTGGCACACACACGCACGCACATATGCACGCACGCATGCACACACGCATGCACGTACGCATGTACGCACACGTTTAGGGAGGGACCTTCTGATCATTCATACAAACAAGGTGTCCAGTCCAGGGTAATCGGTACTGGTGTACCAACTTCCCAATGCTCAGGGGGTCGGTTCCCTTTAAGACCTGTCGGTCTAGATTCCGCAAAGATCAGCCAACATTCAGAACATATTTGAGGTATCGCTGATGGAAGCGATCGAGGACACTTACAGGATGCTTTCAAAGGGTCCATATCTCAGATAAATAAAGGACGGTCGTCAACGTCAACAAAAAACACGTACATATATACATATGTACGTACATGCCTACATAGATTTTCCAATTAGCGTTTGAGGAACATGGGCACATATGTATACTGCATAAGCGACCAATAACATGACTCCTGAATTTAGAGTTCCCCTTATTTTACATTTAAGGGCGGTAGATTGGCAGAATCGTTACAGTATCGGTATTTCGACTTTGTAATTCAAATCTCATCGAGAACAACTTTAACTTTCATCATTAAGAGGTCGATAAAATAAGTACCAGTCAAATACAGCAGTCGACAACAATCGATTAATTCCCTCCTCCAAATTTCAGTGCCTTATTTTATGGATGTTTCGGTGCATCCCTATCCGAAACATTCTGAAACGATATATAGCAGCTTACAACACCATGTACTAATGTTACGTTACTCTAAATTCAAATAACACTCGCCCTCGGAATAAAAAAAAAAGACAAAAAAAACAAAAAAAAAAACAAGAGCACTCAGAGAGCGCAAACGTCCGCCAAGGCAACACCAACATCCTCTCAACGATTGTCCAGAGATGGTTTTTAAAATGAGAATATCTGAAATAAGGTAGACTGCTCTCACAAACGAGAATACTAAAAATGAACCCGACCGCTCTGAAAAGAATTAAGTAAAAAAAAAACTGGAAAAATAATTCAGAATCCTTGTCCGGTACCGGATCGATCCCCAAATCTAATCAGTTCGTGCCAGTCATGAGGTCAAATATTCCTGAAAGTTTCATCCAAATCCATCCGGTGGTTCTTGAGATATCTTGTCTACGGACAAACAAATACGACTGAAAAACAATACCTCCGCCTTTGCTAAGGCAGAGGTAAAAATAGTCCTATTTAGAAACCCTGTACTCCTGATTTTGATAAGTAGAATTTTAGCATCGCTTGCAAACTGATTGAATGAAAGAATCTTGGAGTTGTATTGAATTCCATTTTTGTCTCCCGATATTTTATATTTGTATTTCGTATTTGTTTTATTCATTTCTTCCTTTCTCTCTTTTCAGTTATTCATTTGTTTCTTTATTTTCCTTCAGATATCAATTCATGTATTTTCTGTTTTCCATTTTTCTCTTTTATATTTTAATTCTTGAATCTGAGAAGTATCGTACTTAACGCCAGAGTCGAGGGTCTATTGACCACTGGTTTCGTAATTGGATAAATACTGAGAGAAACACTCCTTCAAACAGACTTGCACGCGCATATATGGCGGATACAAGCTTACACACTCACATACATATGCATACATACATGACACATGCACATATATATACACACATAGATATCTATACATGTGCATATTCTTTAATATATATATATATATATATAATATATATTATATATATATATACATATATATATACACACACAACACACACACCACATATATATATATATATACATATGTGGGATGAGTGTATATATATATATATGTATGGATATATATATAATATATGTATGTATATATATATATGTATAATATATATATATATATATATATATCTATATATATATATATATATATATATATATATATATATATATGTACGTATGTAAGTGTAAATATAAGTAAATATAAGTATACCTGTGCACATGTGTATGTACGTATATGTATATGTAAGCATCTATCTACAGAAACGTGCATATATATGCGCTTATTTATGTGTGTAGGCCTATCTTCTTCTATGTGTTTGCATATATCTATGCTTGTACAATATATATATATATATAAACGTCTGGTAGTTATATAATATATATATATATATATATATATTATATATATATATATGTGTGTGTGTGTGTGTGTGTCTGTGTGGTGTATACAGATATAGATATATGTGTGTATATCTGAATATATATATATATATATATATATTAATATATAAGCATATATACATGTGCGCGCATAAGTATGCACACACATACACGCACACGCATAAACACATACACATACTCACACACACACACACGCATATTTATTCTTGCAGTTAAAACGAAAATTTTTACAATTCAAATATTGATCCTTCTCCTTCGCCGCCATTTTGTCAAATCCATCTTTAGGGAAAAAAACTGAAGTGAACTTCTATTCAATAGAATTTTCTTTCTACTATTGACTTACGTCAATCGTCTCTACTTAAAGATTTCTATCTTGCTAACAAAAGAAAATAAAGCTAAAATACACTCCATAACATCAAACTGTATTTTTGATGTGTTTCTTTCGTTTTCTCATCCGAAAACTTGATTACTAATATCATTATCGTCTTCCATGTTGCTTTCTATCGTAAAATAAACGACATTTTGTTCAGTGGTTAGGTAAATAATCGCTATATACTCTCCCGATCGCATTTTCCCCGATTCTCTCATTCTCAGTAAGTATGGATGTCTGCACGTATCAAGTGTATGTATGTATGTATGCATATATATATATATATTATATATATTTATGTATGTATATATTTATATATATATATAATCTTATATATTAGATATATTTATATATATATATAGATATATATATATATTATATATATATATATATATATTATATATATATATATATATATATGATATATATATATAAAACGGGAAGCTTTATGAAAATAAACAAAAGACGAAGGCAGGTGGAAGACAAACGAACAATTGTATTAGTATGGCGCTCAGGAAATATAAATAAACAAGTCTTTAACGTTTCGAGCCTACGCTCTTCAACAGAAAGATACACAGAGAGAGAAAAACACAGAAAGAAGGAGAGAAAAAAAAATGCGTGCAGTAGCTAACGAATCAACATGGCGATCTGATTTCGGCCAGAGGTCAAAGATCAAACATGAGACGCGAGAGCGAAATAAGGGGAGATAATAGGGTTGATAAAAGGGTTGATATATAGGCGCAGGAGTGGCTGTGTGGTAAGTAGCTTGCTAACCAACCACATGGTTCCGGGTTCAGTCCCACTGCGTGGCATCTTGGGCAAGTGTCTTCTGCTATAGCCTCGGGCCGACCAATGCCTTGTGAGTGGATTTGGTAGACGGAAACTGAAAGAAGCCTGTCGTATATATGTATATATATGTATGTATGTGTGTGTATGTTTGTGTGTCTGTGTTTGTCCCCCCAACATTGCTTGACAACCGATGCTGGTGTGCTTACGTCCCCGTCACTTAGCGGTTCGGCAAAAAAGAGACCGATAGAATAAGTATTGGACTTACAAAGAATAAGTCCCGGGGTCGATTTGCTCGACTAAAGGCAGTGCTCCAGCATGGCCACAGTCAAATGACTGAAACAAGTAAAAAGAGAAAAGAGAAAGATATAGGGGTTGGACAAAATAATGGAAACACTTAGCATCATAATTTTGAAATATCTATAAAACCGTCACAACTTTGTTTATTTTTATGTTTTTTGATTTATTATTAGTGTTGCTTAATATGTTTTGCTCAAATTGCTGTTTCTTTTCAGATATCATCAGAAAAAGGTAATTAAAATTCATTGAAATAATAGATCTATCGGACTTTCAAAGAGGTCAAATTGTTGGTGCTCGTATGGCAGGTGCTAGCATAACGAAAACAGCCAAAATGTTTGGTGTATCAAGAAGTATTGTCTCGAAGGTAATGACAGCCTTTGAACAAGAGGGAAAAACCCCCTTGTCGAAACAAAACTCCAGAAGAAAACCAAAACTTTTAAATAGGGACTGTCGGATTCTTACGCCCCTAGTGCTTTTTAAAAAGTTTTTAGCCGCCGTGAGGTTTGGCTGGCAATAATACCGAGGTAAACTCTACAGACAATGTCGTTCTTTGATTTTATGAGTTTCCATCTAATAACTTGTTCCTAAGTGGCTATAATTAGCGATTCGGTCCCTTATTTCAGGTTTCCGTCCGTCACCCATGTCCATCGTTCTTTACTCCCTAACTTCCCCATTTGTTACATGAATTGGTCATGTAATTCCCTTCCTTTGCATTTGTTTGTTTTGTTGTTTTCCCATTTAAAAAAAAATTGTCCACTGTTTCGGTCACTTTTTGCGTATCTCTGGCAGCCGACAGTATTCTTTCTTTAACATAATTTTGCCACCATAATATTGCAGTACAAATGGTGACTTCTGTGTGTAGTGATCGTCTGCCTCCTTCCATTTCATTTTTTGTATATGGAGTTTGTCGTTGTTACTTATCGGCTTGTCTGCGTTGTGCATTTTAAGCAGCTTTCTTGTTCTTCTCTCCGAGTTTCGTGGCCCTGCCATTGTCTATTTAGAAATGGAAGCAAATTTTCTCAATATTGGTGTAGCCCATGCATTTATTGCTCTAATCCTATTCCCGCCATTAGTTTTGTTTCGAGTATATTCTTAACTCCGCGTCGTCGTCCTGAGTTCAAATTCCGCCGAGGTCGAAACTGCCTTTTATATTTTCGGAGTTGATAAAACTAAGTACCAGTTGACTGCTCCCCAAATTCTCAGGCCTTCTGTCACAGTGTAGGTAAAAATGCACCGGAGTCTTTAGTCAGAACGAGGACCTCAGACAGATAATACATTCCTTTAGATGTGCGCTGTGCCCAATAAGGCTGCTTTGTGCAAGACATCAATATTGCATGGGATATCCAGTTGTCTTAAGACGTCTTGAAGTTACAATGGGATTGAGCCCAACGTTCCGATCATCACTGGTATCACATTTACATTATCCTCTCGCATTCCATACAGTTTTGCCATTTCCACTTTCAATTCGGAGACCTTGGTGATTTTTTCAACCTCTTTACTCACAACATTCATGTCGTTTGATAAGGCTACATCAATGATCTGACAGTTTGTCTCTCTTACTCAATATGACAATATCCGGCCAACGATGTTCGATTACACGATCCGTCTGAAAATCATAGTCCCAGAGTGTCGTTACTTTTCCATCCTCCCGCATAACTTTACTTGGTACATGCTCATACCAGTTCTCTGTTACTTCATATTGGTATTTACGGCATAAGAGCCAACGAAGATACACACACACTTTGTCGTGGCATCGCTTGTTTTCTTTTTGTGCAAGGATTTCACATCCAATTACCAAGTGGGTCACATTTTCCACACTCTTTATTATTATTATATTATTATTATTATTATTATTATTATTATATTATATTATATTATTATTATTATTATTATTATTATATTATATTATTATTATTATATTATTATTATTATTATTATTGAGTAGTTTTATTTTTATAGCGTGCTTTCACTTCACTACCGAGCGCAGTTCTGTGTGCCTTGGGTATGTGCTATGATTTGTTGTGATGCTCTGATGGTTACTGTATTGAAAGTGTTCTGCGTAAGATATGTGCAGTGCCCAGTAATGCAATTTTCTGTATGTTATATGTGTTTGTAAGTCCTGGTGTTTTTGTTATGTATTTGTCTGAATATTTTTTTATCATGCCTAATGCACCTACTATGATAGGAATTGTTTCTGTTTTTAGATTCCACATTCTAGTTACCTCTATTTCCAGGTCTTTGTATTTTGAAAGCTTCTCCATTTCTTTTAGAGACACGTTGTCATCTGCTGGTATTGATGCATCAATTAGAAAGCATTTTTTTTTCTTCATGATCTCTAACAACTATATCTGGTCTGTTGGCCTTAATTTCTCTATCTGTGTGTATTGGCATATCCCAGAGTATGGCTGCTTTCTCGTTTTCTGTGACCTTTTCTGGTGTTTGCCTATACCATCTTTTTTCTGTTGTTATTCCATAATATTGGCATAGCTTCCAGGGTATGTAGGTCCCAACTCTGTCGTGTCTGTGAATATATTCCTTCTTAGCCAGGACTGTGCAGCCAGAGATAATATGAGATATTGTTTTTGTCCATCTCCACATATTCTGCAGTTACTTGTTATATTTCATTTCATTACATGTTTTTGGTAATTTCTGGTGGGGAGGCTTTGGTCTTGTGCTGCAATTAAAAATCCCTCTGTCTCTGCTTTGAGTCCTGAGCTTCTCAATCATTGCTGGGATTTTTCTTTGTCTATTTCTTTTGCATTTAGTTTAGTCCAGTACTTGCCATGAAGGGGCTTTTCTTGCCATCGTTTTATCATGGTCCGTTGCTGTTCTAGATTTAGTTTTGATTTCATTTGCTCATAGCTTTTGTTGTGTTTTTTCTTCTTCTTCTTCTTCTTCTTCTTCTTCTTCTTCTTCTTCTTCTTCTTCTTCTTCTTCTTCTTCTTCTTCTTCTTCTTCTTCTTCTTCTTCTTCTTCCTTTTCTTTTTCCTCTTCTTCTTCTTCTTCTTTCTTCTTCTTCTTATTCTTCTTCTTCTTCTTAGTCTTCTTTTTTCTTCTTCTTCTTCTTCTTCATATTGTTAGGTGATATGATTTTTGTTTGTATTTGTCAGCTTCCTTAAATACTGAGAACAATTTTTGTTTTGCTCGTGTTTTGCCGCTATTTGTATCAGTTTTCCTTGCTTCTGAAGTAGGTATTTTTGCAGTCCTATGGTGGTTATTTTATAGTAGTTTTCCAGCTTTATAAGGCCTCTACCACCTTCTATACGTCGTATATATAGCCTTTCTATGTCAGATTTTGGTTATGCATCCTAGATCCTGTTATTATATTTCTTGTTTTCCTATCTGTTTTGGTTAGTTCATTTAGCGTCCAGTTAAGGATATTGTAGCTGTAACTTATAACTGGGACGGCTAAAGTGTTAATACCTATTATCTTGTCTTTAGCATTGAGCTCTGTTTTTAGTATTGATCTAACTTTATTATTATTATTATTATTATTATTATTATTATTATTATTATTATTATTATTATTATTATTATTATTGTTATTATTATTATTATTATTGTTATTATTATTATTATTATTATTTTATTATTATTATTATTATTATTATTATTATTGCTATCATTATTATTATTATTATTAATTATTATTATTATTATTATTATTATTATTACTATTATTATTATTATTGTTATTATTATTATTATTATTAATATTTATTATTATTATTATTATTATTATTATTATTATTATTATTATTATTATTATTATTATTATTTTCCTCTACGGAAGCAATGAGTCTTGCCATCAATGGAGCGTGAATAATGGACTCTTTCGGTGTCAGCAACGTTGAACAAGAATAATCTGCACCAATAAAGCGATACACAAGAACACAGAAACTGATTCACTTGAAGAATAAAGAACAATTATCCATGAAATACCTGAGATCTTGATTTAATCAGAAATACGACGGGATTATAATCCAAATCCAGTGAGGCACTCAGACAACACGGATCACAGGAGAAATAAGAAATGGTAGAATATTAAAAGGCCCATGTTGCGATAACAGGAATCCCTTGACGCCATGGCATCACGTTTCTGTTATCGCGCATAGTGGAATGGTTCTTCGGAAAATTGAAATATTTCACATGTCAATATTCGATGCCGATAACACAATCAATAAATATTTGTCCTGATTTTGAAGTAAGATGGCGACTCTTGGAGAAATAACTATATTCTCTACATGTTTCGTAAATAACCAACATCGTTTTGACTAGAGGGAAACATACTGAGCTGACGGTTATGTGAGTGTGTAAAGGCGGCGAGCTGGCAGAAACGTTAGCACGCCAGGCGAAATGTGTAGCCGTATTTCGTCTGCCGTTACATTTTGAGTTCAAATTCCGCCGAGGTCGACTTTGCTTTTCACCCTTTCGGGGTCGAAAAGTACCAGTTACACACTTGGGTCGATCTAATCGACTTAATCCGTGTGTCTGTCCCTGTTTGTTCTCTGTGTTCGGTCCCTTGTGGGTAGTAAAGAAATAGGTTATGTGAATGTGTGTGTGTGTGTGAGAGAGAGAGAAAGAGAGAGAGAAATTGAGAGAGAAAGTGAGACAGTCTGTGTGTCAGTGTATGCTATTGTGTGTATGCTTGTTAGTGCGTATGTACATATGCTTGAATATTTATGTGTATGATTCCATAATATATCGCTGTTCTTTATTTCATGCACCTTGGACGCATGACATCATAGGCAAAATTTCATTTCTTTTCCGGTAATTAATGATGGTGATGAAGATGATGATCCTTGCTGCAACCCTGTAAAGTTCTTCAGTCAATATCCTTGTGCTCCACCCGGGCCTGGTCCTTTACAATTTGCTATTTTTTTAAAACTTCTGTCTCGCTGTATATAGATTAATTCTGACATCCTTTTGCCTTGGTACAGTTTCAAGTTGTCTTTTCACCTTTGTTAGCCACTCCACGCTTTCTTTATGTTTCGCCAGCTTGTCCCACAGCATTCCACCAAATTCTTTACTTTTGCATCTGGAACCACTTCCTTGATCTCCTTCTATTTCCTCAGACAGACGTCTTCTATTTGATTGCAACAGTCTATTCTGTCCGAAACCTTAGCATGTAGCATCATATCTTTTTAATTTGGCCTTTAATCTTGTCACCGTTTGTGTCAATTCTTCATTAGTTTGTTTTCCCCTTTCTTCTAACCTGTACTCTCCATTCAATTTTCTAATTGCTACTTTATCCTTGAGCTCTCCTCTCATTATTCTATTCATTTACCCCAGTTCTTGTCGTATCTTTTCCTTCTTCATTCCTATTCTCTTCCTCCACTTTGGTTCTTTCTTTTCATTGGCTTTTATATCCTCCGTTTTTCGTTTGTAGTTTGCTATGTTAGCTACGACGTTAGTAGCAACTGTGATTGGCTGGTTTGTTTCCCTGACGTTTTCTGTTTTAATCAAACTTAAAATGTCATCTATTTTGCCGTGTGATTTTCCTCACATGTTTTCTGTCCACACATCTTACATTTCGAGGTACCTCATTGTTTCCATCAGACATTTTACCTCGCAACATTTCCAAAACTTCCTTCTCGTCATCATTCAAGTCTTGTGCAGTGCTTACTGTCACTTGTCCATCTAGATCAGTGGTTCTCAACCAATTTTTGGATCTGTGGACCCCTTTGATTACTATTTTACTCTGGTGGACCCCTATAGTCATTCGATGTTTATAAACTAGTTTTATAGATACTTCTTCCAAAAGTCCTATTTTATTTTTCAATCATCAAGTTGTGTAGGTTGAAGTTTGCAAAATGTCTGAGAAAGAAACCTGTTTCTTGCCATACATACCAATGCATACATCTAAAACAAAAGATTTTAGGGGCCTTAAAATTTTATTTTGGGTCCCCAATTTACTATTTTGTTGTGTTGACCCCTCCTCCCCCCAAACTTTTTATGAACCCTCAGGGTCATAGGGACACTGCTTGAGAGCCCCTGACCTAGATCATCTTAATTAGTTACTTTATCAGTATTCTCTGGTACTCTGCGGTTTCCAAATGTTTCATATCCTTCATATCTTATCCCTTCATTACTGCTCTGTCTATCTCCTTCTGCTCTTTTTATTATGCTTCTCTGAAACCTTGGTCTATCAGTCGCTCAGCGGATGCTTCACAACCTCCTTTTTCATCCCATATTTTCGTCGTTCGATTCAAGAAACCTCTTTTATTTGGCTCACTTCTCAGCCAGCAATCTAATTACTATTTTGTTTACATCCTATTCCCATTTCATTCTTTTTCTCTTTTGACTGCGATTTTGTTCCTAATCAATAGCTTGATGGCGACCTTGTTTGTTCCTTCTCGAGCAACACCTGGCTCATAAGGGCTGGTTTCCCGGTTTCCTTGTCGTATAAGTTCCCCATTTGGACAGGACGCCGGTCCGTCGCAGGTGAGCTGCAAGATGCAAGTGGAAAGAGTGAGAGAAAGTTGTGGTGAAAGAGGCAGCAGAAGTTCGTCATTACCTTCTGCCGGAGCCGCGTGGAGCTTAGGTGTTGCGCTCATAAACACACACATCGCCCGGTCTGAGATTCGAACCTGTGATCTCTCGACCGCGAGTCCGCTGCTCTAACCACTAGGCCATGTGCCTCCACTGATGACGACCTACCAGAGCTTGGTCAGATTCTCCCTGCCTGCCGTGCGCCACAACTTCATTGTTAACAGTTTTAGTCCCGTTAGCGCAGTTGTGGTTTTTATTTAATTCTGACATCACTCATTGAGAGATAGCATTTATAAGGTTGTGCAATCGCCAGTATTTTTATCGTGATACCATCACTAAGTGGGTTGATAGCCAAGGTCTGAGAGTCTACACCTACCTCTGTGTACACTGTTTTAAGTGCAAGTCCCGCTCAATCCATTGTTTGATATCTTTGTATTTGACATTTTCACTCCTGAGAATTTTGGTGCTGAGGTGGCTGTAGAGGGGTTGCCGAAAAATGCATGATACAGGCTTATTCCCACCAGATGACAACCAGGTATTTCTAGGTCTCAGGGTGGGCTTAAAGGCACTACATTTTTGCCCAACGGTGACCTGAAGGTAGTTGTGCTTAAGAGTAATCTTGTTCTTCCCAGGTCGTGTGACCTGATGCAGTTTTCTTCTTCTTCTTCTTCTTCTTCTTCTTCTTCTTCTTCTTCTTCTTCTTCTTCTTCTTCTTCTTCTTCTTCTTCTTCTTCTTCTTCTTCTTCTTCTTCTTCTTCTTCTTCTTCTTTTTCTTCTTTTTCTTCTTCTTCTTCTTCTTCTTCTTCTTCTTCTTCTTCTTCTTCTTCTTCTCTTCTTCTTCTTCTTGTCATTGCCTTTGCACAGCTTCTAATGCTGGAAATGTACTACGATGTCAGCTGTTCACTACCGGGGAACTAAGGTAGCACCCCTTGCTTTTCGAACACCAACCGGAGTATGTGCTGTTTTCTGCAAGTGCTCTACCCTTATTGTAGCCCATTTTATCATTATTATTATATTATTATTATTATTATTATTATATTATTATTATATTATTATTATTATTATTATTATTATTATTTTTATATTATTATTATTATATTATTATTATTATTATTATCTTATTAATTATTATTATTATTATTATTGTTATTATTATTATCATTATATTATTAATTATTCATATTATTATTATTATTATCATTATTATTATAGAAGTGGTAGTAGTAGTAGTAGTAGTAGTAGTAGTAGTAGTAGTAAAATCATTATTTTTATAATTAATCCTTTAAAATGTCTCTGGCATTAGCCTGGGACGCGTACTCTGTGTGTGAAATGCCCAGAATGCAGACCGAAGGCAAGAAATCAATATTAACTCTGAACACCTCATGGTTAAGGCTTCAGACTTTGGCACCGGACGACAATCAATGGAAATGGTAAAAAAACAACAACAACAAACCAAACAAAAAAGAAAACACTAAGTCAATAAAAGATTATTTTAACATTATCACGACTTCCGGATTTTCAGGTTGAGCTTATTTGCATTGAAATCCCCTGCTTTGGGTCATATTTCTATTGAATTTACAGGATAACTGTTTTACAAAATGTTTAAATCATGACGGCAAAACAGCGTTGTCTTGCGGTTGGAAAAGGTAAACAACGTGTCTAAGAATAATGATTAGTTCTCCATCTACCCCACCAGAGAATTGATGCGATTCTTTTCTACCAATATTTCCTGCTATTTTGAGCATTTGGTGCTGTTTTGAGGATTGCATACTTTACACCTTTGAAAATTAACATTGACAATATAATTTGTTGTTGTTGTTGTTATCGTTGCTGTCTGTTTCGTTTATTGCTGTTCTTACAAAAACACTTTTTGACCAACAAAATATTTGGGAGTAATGAGCTATCATTTTTTATGTTTTGACTTCAAAAGCATAAGTACCAGTCATATACTCGTCTTAATTTCTTTGAGAGTGCATTTTCATGAAATTTGTACCATCAATGCTGATAATAATAATAATAATAATAATAATAATAATAATATAATAATAATAATAATAATAATAGAAATAATAATATAATAGCAATAGTGCTCTGGGAATGATCAAGAAAGGTGCTGACAAATATTTTGACCATATCTCTGAGAAACCAACAATCAGTGAGATTCAAAAACTCGTGTTGACAGACAACCACCCACATTCTCGGGAAGTTTCTCTTTGTCTAATTGTATACAGGCCTTACTTAGGTCACTGTTTGAAACCCGGACAGAAGATGAAATAAAATGCAAATCAATCAGAAAATGATGACGATGATGATGATAATAACAACAACAACGACGACAGTGCTGCCCTTGTTGTTCTTGATGGTGATTTACTATTGCTGTAATCGGTTTTAATGTAATTCATAAAAGTTTTGTTGCTTCCTCTCAATATCGCTTCCCTAATTCTCTTTGTTCTTAACCACCCCTCCTCATCACACACCATTTCCTTTTTCTGGCAAAGAACTACCGATCGAAACGTCTAACTTCTTCACATCATAATACATCAACTTATGACTTCTAATTAATTCTAATTGTTTTGTTTCTCTGTAGTTTTTTTTCTCTCTTATCGTTTTGATCCTTGAATATTTCCTCCCAGCCTAAATATAAATTCTCTGGATCACATTCCAGAGAGATTTCTCCACGACGTCAGGCAAATCTATTGACCCTTGTGTCTATTAATTCTTCTGATGTTCGCACACATTGAACCGTGGTATAAATACTGGTACGGTCTTTGTTGTTGTTATTTCCGTAGCTAGAGTTGTTTTTGTAGTTATTATTTACTTGTTACTGTTATTGTTGTTTTGCTGCCACCGTAGCTGAGGTTGTTCTTATTTTTCTTTAGCCCCAGGTCAACCTTAATCCAGTTGACCTATGATCAAAGCCTAAATTATTTCCGTCTTCATCTTCTTGTTCTTTATTCAAGGAATCTTGTAAGAGGTAATTTCTATTTCAAGAGTCTCACTTCATCCATCCAAGTGAATGAATGGTCAAGTCCGAATCCGTAGGAGTTGAATTGAGGATGTACATCGCCGGAAGAAATGCCGCTAAGCATTTTGTCCGACGCGTTCACAATTACGCCAACTCCAGCTTTAATGATGGTGATGACGATCATTGTATTATTATTATTATTATTATTATTATTATTATTATTATTATTTTATTATTATTATTATTATTATTATTATTATTATTATTCTAAGAACTCTCGGTCTTACTTGCTCTCGTTGATTCTGTGAGAGTGGACAGCAACTTGTTATCAGAGGTTTAACAGGGTTTCTTTCCGCAAATTATAAGCTTTGGTACTTGGATGTTAACTCATTGTGGAGGACAGTCAACACCCAAGTACCAATCTCAAAATCCTAGCTGTCCCCAATAGGACAGTTTTTGGGGACCTGCTCTGCGTTCATGTCAATTCTAATTTCTCTGACATATTTCTCGAACTTAGTTGTTAGTGCTCCGAGTGCCCCTGCAACTACGAGGATAGCAGTTACCCTCCTCGTTGCCCACAGTCTTGCAATTTCATTATTATTATTATTATTATTATTATTATTATTATTATTATTAATATTATTATTATTATTATTATTATTATTAGTATATTATTATTCAGTAGTTTTTATTTATAGCGTGCTTTCACTTCAATACCGAGCGCAGCTCTGTGTGCCTTGGGTATGTGCTGTGATTTGTTGTGATGCTCTGATGGTGGTTATTGTATGGAAAGTGTTCTGCGTAGGATGTGTGCAGTGCCTAGTAGTGCAATTTTCTGTATGTTATATGTGTTTGTAAGTCCTGGTGTTTTTGTATATTTGTCTGAATATTTTTATCATGCCTAATGCACTACTATGATAGGAATTGTTTCTGTTTTCAGGTTCCACATTCTAGTTATCTCTATTCCAGGTCTTTGTATTTTGAGAGTTTCTCCATTTCTTTTAGAGATACGTTGTCATCTGCCGGTATTGATACATCAATTAGAAAGCATTTTTTTTCTTCATCATCTCTGACAACTATATCTGGTCTGTTGGCCTTAATTTCTCTATCTGTGTGTATCGGCATATCCCAGAGTATGGTTGCTTTCTCATTTTCTGTGACCTTTTCTGGTGTGTGCCTATACCATCTTTTTTCTGTTGTTATTCCATAATGTTGGCATAGCTTCCAATGTATGTAGGTTATTATTATTATTATTATTATTATTATTATTATTATTATTATTATTATTATTATTATTATTATATTATCATTATTATTATTATTAATATTATTATTATTATTTAAGAGATTAAGCTGAGCTGTCTCACTTAGAAAGGATTTGTTGGATTTCAACACAACATGCATGTATGTGTGTGTATGTATGTATGTATGTCATGTATGGGTATGTATGTATGTATGTATATATGTATTGTATGTATGTATTCATGTATTCATGTATGTATGTATGTGTATGTATGAGTGTCTGGGGCACGCGCTTCGGTATATTTATATATATATATATATATATATATATATATATAAGTGTGTGCATCTTTTGTGACAGGGATTATCCGTTTGGCGTTTGTGTTTGCTATTTATTCTTCGTTGTCTTTTACCACATCTAACACATAAAGAACCAATTAGAAGTTTGTTTAGATAGAGAAGCTAGGAACGCATTTCGGATTTTACTTTCGCCATTGGCATTATTGTAAAAATATCGATCATAAATTTCCACTAATCGTTAGTAATGGAAGCGAGTGTC
This sequence comes from Octopus sinensis, assembly GCF_006345805.1. Classification (NCBI taxonomy): domain Eukaryota; kingdom Metazoa; phylum Mollusca; class Cephalopoda; order Octopoda; family Octopodidae; genus Octopus; species Octopus sinensis. The sequence continues at coordinate 109,618,245 of NC_042997.1, read as the reverse complement.
TGGCACGTAACGTCCTCTCAATGGAAGAATTAAAATGTCTGAATTCACCCTTTCTCTATTTTAGTCGACGTAAGACGAAAATGGTGGACAAAAAAAAAGAAAGAAAACCAAGTAATATGTCGCTGTTAAAACACACGTACCTAATAAAAGCAGATGTATACATGTATATATGTATGAGTGTGTATATATATGTATACATATATATACATGTATGTATATATATATATACATACATGTATATATGTGTATATATATATATATATACATATATGTATATATGCATACACAAATACATATATATATATATGTATAATTATATATATATGTGTGCGTGTGTGTATGTATACATATGTGTATATGTATTTATTACATGCATTTGTATATATATATATATATATATATATATATATATAATATATATATATATATATATGCGCGTTTGTGTGGTGTTGCGCGCGCGTGTTTATTTTTGCTTAGTTCTCTATTTTGTCGAGGAGGAAATTGCAATTCTAAAGTCCATGCCGTTTCCCAAGAGCCTCAGCAGCATAATTGAGGAGAATTAATTTCAGCTGGTAATTGAAACCGGCTTCACGGTGTCAGTTTAACGACAGCTCCCCAGTTTATAGATGAATATACGCTTTAGTTATTGTTGTTGTTGTTGCTGTTGTTGTTGAGCCCCATGTCAGAACTTATCGCGTATACTTTCCCTGACCTAACCATGCCGTCATTTTTTCTTTTTGCATCCAAGAGCATGTTAATATGTGTTAATGTGTGTTAATTTATGTGAGTCTGCGTGTGTGTATCTGTGTGCGTCTGAGTTTCTTTTTGTGAAGTAGAAGTGACACACAACAGGATTGGATGCTCTTTCTAGCATTTCGAATGCTCGCCTAGAATCTCTTCCATTAGCTCTTTATTCTTGTTGCTGTTGTAATATGTTAGCCCCAACCATGGCTAAGTTGTTTTTTTCGTTCATCTAGGACTACAATGACAGACATTCCTTTCTTTTTGAAGTCAGTGAGTTGATAGCAGAGGGAGAATTAGCTGCTATTTCTAGCTGGTCATCCTATTAGTTTTGCATTAGTGGTGTTATTGCTCCAGATGGTGCTGCTGTAAGAAATATATTGTTGATAATATTCTAGGTATGTTTGATCCATATGTTGTCGTGGAAGGGTCCCCATTGTTCTCAATATACTTACTGAGGCCTTCTGCTCCTTGTCGAGCTTTAGCCATCAACAACTTTTACTTGCTCTTGGCTCTGTGATGTCATTTTCTGCAACTCTGCTGTTAAACCCTGCTGCCCAGCTCTGCCCTATATCCTGCCATCCCCGAAGGAAAGCTTTCATCTCCCGGTTCTTGTTGGTTTTCGATTGTCATCGAGGTTACTGTATCTTTGCTTTTTATCTATGTAAGGGTGCTTGTCCTACCGAAACCCATTTTTTACATCTGAGAAGAGGTAGTCCCTACTAGCCTGGCCTCTGCCCTTTGACCTGTTTAGCAGGAAAGGCCGTACGAGGGGCTTGTGCTCCGCTGCCTTACCTCTGAAGGTTATCGAGACGTATGAACCACTACTCAGCAACAAATTTGGACCCTGTACACGATATTATTAATATGCTGGGATTATATTTACACCTCTATTCTGTCGTCGTTTAGTAATGAGGAATTTGCTGATTGCAATATTGCTTCTTCACTTTTGCACAATGGCACAGATTTAGGGCAGGGAACTGATATGACCATCTCCACTGGTCGGCTTGTTACTCTATCTTGTCACGCTTACTATGGTGAAAGGGAATGTTAACCAGAACAAGGTTCTAACTCTCAATATAAAAAAAAAAAATAACAAAATACACAAGGTATATTTTTCTGATGCTCAACCAATTCTACCGAATGCATCGCTCTTTCAGTATAACGAATGAACCGTTTTCATGCGGGAGTAAACTAATAAGTTTTTTTTTCTTTTTTTACTTATTATTCGCCATTTTATTGTTTCCATCTTGAATTCTGATAAAGTTATTTTATTTTGCCGATAAATCATTAATAGATTAAGTTTCGATCACTTGGGGGAAATAAAATTCAGTTTTATCAACCATATTCTATTGTGAGAGATGAAAATGATTTATAAGAATGACAAAACTGACTTCCTACCTTCTTAGCGCTTCATCTTCTTATATTTATTCCTGAATTCTATGAGTGGCCATTCCATGTTATATCTCAGAAAACAGCGAAAAACAAAGACAAGTTTTAAAAGAGGGAGAAATGCAAACCTGTTATGATGTATATCGAAAGTTTCTTCAGAACGTCTGCTGCTACCGCTGCTGCTGCTGCTGGGGCGAAAAAAGTCATTCATGAAACATCAGCAATATTTTAGAAGTGAAATTCCAGAAATATTGGCGCAGGCACGGCTGGGCGCTTAAGGAGCTCGCTTTGCAAAGAGGTGAATTTCTGGTTCAGTCCCACGGCACAGCACGTTAGGCAAGTTTCTTGTACTATAGCCCCGGTTCGACTGTCTTCTAACCGAATTTGATAAAAGAAACTGTGTGGAAGCCTGTCGTATAAATATATATATATACATATATATATATATATATGTGTGTGTGTGTGTGTGTGTATCTATGTGTGTGCGTATGTGTGCCTTTATGCCTATGCATGTCCCTCCCATCACTGACAACCGGTATTGTTTTGTTTACGTCCTCCAGAAAAGAGACCGATAGAGTCAGGCTTAAAAATTAGTACTGGGGTTGATTTGATCAAATAAAACTCTGCAAAGCAGTACCTCAGCAAGGACGCAATCCAATGACTGATGCATGGAGACGATAAACGATAATATAAGCCTGAAATCAGAACAAAACATGCAGAATACCTCAGGTAGTTAACAGGAACAGGTGCTAATCCTAGTTATGGTCCTTACAAAAGCTATTGAACTGATTTCAGTAACACAGACTGAGCTTCAGCACCAACGGCGTCCCAAATCGAAATTATGTTATAGTAAACATTAAGCAAATTACGGATTACGGGCGCTGTCCCGCCTTCTCAGGTGTAACTGAAAGACAGCCACCGTTTCACTGGTTGCATAACACATATTCCTGTGTCTCAGTATTTGTTGCTATGTAAACACAGTTACTATGAATACACTGCCTTGTAGATATGGTTACAATACAGTAATATTTTATGTTTAAAACCTTCAATTGTCACGATTAAACGTTCAGAAAATAGATTCAAATATATATTTCGCCTTAAATGTTAATTGGATTTCAGAACGCTCCGACACGAAAACAATTTTCTCATTTTCTCGGCTGTAAAAATTCATATCAAGTATTATTGCTTAGAAAGTCATTTCCCTATCATGATAACAAAACAAATTGCTTTACAGCTTTTTCTTTTCTTCCTCCGTTATATTATCGTTTGTTTTAGTTTTCATTTCAGAAATATAGACTTTCTCTTTCCATCTACTTTTTAATAGTGATTATGCTGCAAATTGCTCTCTTCTTCCGAATCTATGTTTTCACTTGTAAAACTTTAATTAGATATTACTGAGTTTTCAGAATTAAAGCGAGTTGGAATAAAACGTGCTTCTTGTTTTGCAATCTTCTTATTCCAGTATTCTTTATTTTCCACTGGACTATTTGCTTTAGTGGTTATTGGCAATTTCAAAATCACAACTATTCTATATTCTATAAATGTGTTATACAAGGCCAACTCAACGCTTTATCTGTAAATCCTGTTAAAGCTATATCATATCATATATATATATATATATATATCTATATATATATATATAATATATATATATATATATATATATATAATATATATATATATATATATTATATTATAAAATATATATATATATATATATACATATATATACACACATAGATATATACACAAATATATATATATATATGTATAATATATATATATATATATATTATATACACATAAACATACATACATACATACATGCATATATATATATATGTGCGTATATATATACACATACATATATATGTATGTATACTGCTATAACAATATCTCACACATACGCGCGCGCACACACACACGTACACACATGCACGCATTCACACATACATATGAATACAGAAAAAGTGAGAGAGAGAGAGAAAGAGAGAGAGAGAAGAAGAAGAGAGAGAGAGAAGAGAGATAGCTATATTATGTGCAAAATATTTCTGATCTTAAGGTTTGGCATGGCAGATAATTCTGTAAAATTTGACAAAAGATGTAGAATTGTGTTATGAAATAAGATTATCTATTTTTGGAAGCGCTGAGATTAGAAATCTGATTCAGATTTTTGTCTATCATCTTAAGAAAACAGGGAAAATATATGCAGATGTCTGTCTTCATCTTTGAGACTGGTATAGAAAATTACAAACTAAACATTCTGATATCTTCTGCTAATGATAAATATGTTGCGAATTTTAACTCCTAAATAATATTGTCCACAACAATACGTGATATCTGAGTAGATTATGATTAAATGATATACAACGAATATTTCTTTTAATGTTCACACTTGAAACAACTTCATATAAAAACACCGGTGTGTATAACAGCATAACTGTATAACATTTAAAATGTGTATATAAATCGTAGAACAACACTAATTGTTATATTCTATCTCAGAGAAACATCTCAAAGAGACTTTCGGAACAAACATTGTCAGCTTAACTCAGAATGTCTGAGTTATTCGTCAAAAAGGAGAGGAAACCAGGTTGCCAACCCACCACCCTTCGTCCTCTGCCTTATATTAATGCCATTTTAGTATGTATTATTGTTGTGTATAATATTTATGATTGTAAATCAGTCGTGATTGCTTTTGTTCTTCCGTGAGCAAGCGGGGCATTTCATTCGCAATTCCTCACTCAAAATTTATTGGTTGAATCTCCAGGACACACCAATCACAACAAGTTTGTCAATTGTTCGGCGACGGTCCTCCAATAACACTTCATGAATTTTCATAATGTTTTTATTCGTTCGGGTGGTCGATGGTCGTGATGAACGAGGTCGGTCTTCAAACAACAAGTGACCATTCCTAAAGTATGAAAACCACTGGTAATTTTCTGTTTTGTCCATGGCAGCGTCCTTGTAAGCTGTTTGAAGCATAACAAGTGTTTCGGCCGCCACGCTGTTCCTTCGTTTCAACCATCGCAAAAATCAACGAACAGGAGTGAAGCACTGCAAAACAAAGACGCACCAGGGAGCAGTAAACCTGCAAATAATGACGCCAGTCGGCAGACTGATGCCTGAGGGTTGCATTAAGTGGCTTCTAGCGGTGGAAGCCTGAACTACAACGGGTTTGTTCCATAGAGAACATTTCTGGTTACTTTGGGGTGCCTCCTCGTGTATATATAGAAACATGGAACAGCAGAGCTGTAATATTCTGTCTCCAAGAAACTTACCGAAGATACTTTTATATTAAAAACAAAAGCGCTTCGACAGAAAGCCTGTGGATCGCTAGATCCGGTGTTTCGACTTTATTGAATCTCCTCAGTGACAAATATCCCAGACATTCTGGGCTAAAATGAAAAATGCTTGTTCTGACAAGCAAGGCATTTACTGGTTAGTGCGAAAGCGATCCGGACTAGGATCAAATCAATATACACACTTTAAGAAGCATTACATTAACACACACTCACTCACTCACTCACTATCTCACTCACTCACTCACTGACTCACTGACTCACTCATTCACTGACTCACTCACTCATGAATAATGATGATGATCAAGGAAATTAAGAGAACCAAGTATTTCTCAGTTCTTTTATTTTTTCTTCCTCGTCATGCTCGATTTATAACGCACTTTAGAACTCTCCCCACATGGCTATCAGTTTTATTTGTGGAATATGAATGTATCTTCACGAGTCACTGTGAAATTCATCGCTAAAAAATGTTTCAACCAAACAAGGTTTATTTTCTGAAGTGAGACGTCTTTGAGTCATACTTTGAAAGATTCGTTGACCCGAAGATTGAAATGCATCTCACCAAGGACACATGTGGACACATTAGGACACATGAGCGACAAGCGAGGACACGTGAGGGACATGTGAAGGACACGTGAGAGACATTTTGATTAGAAATATTTTTTGAGGGAGATAACACGGTCAAGATTTAAATAAGTCGTTGACTGATGGCTGGAATGGCACAGACGGAAAAGAATTTGTGGATTGATGTAGTTCTACGTGGCTGTATGGTAAGAAGCTTGATTCCCAACCTAGTGGTTCCGGGTTTCAGTCCCACTGCGTGGCACCTTGGGGAAGTGTCTTCTACAGTAACCTCGGGCCGACCAAAGCCTTGTGAGTGGATTTGGTAGACGGAAACTGAAAGAAGTCCGTTGTATATATATATATATATATATATATATATATATATATATAAGCAACTTATAAACAAGGGCAAAAGAAAAAAATTCTAATGCCAAATATGCCGAAACTAGACACAACATCCATAACCATCTAATTCCTTTTGCCCTTGTTTATAAGTTGTTTATAAATTTAACCTTTAACGGTATATTTTAATATACTGGCATTGATAAAATTTTTTCGAAAATTTTTATCCTATATTAGATGTATATATATATATATATATATATATATATGTATATACACAAAATGAGAAAATGGAGAAACATACCTAAATCAATCATCAACCATCAGATAATACCCAATCAATACTTTATTAAACCATTACACAACAGCAAAGACATTATACATAATATATTACAAATATAACTAGACATAGAAATAGAAATAGAAAGCACAATTACATTGTAGCTGACAGCTGTTTCGGCCGTGAAGACAGGTATGTCCCATTTAACCTATTAGCCATATAAAGCAGGTATAAATGGAACATTAACAAGAATGTCTCACGGCCTCTTCAGAGAATTTAATGTAAGTATAAAAAACATTTACATATAAATATAAAAATGTGTGCATAGACACTCATAATTCTACACATATATATATACACAATAATACAATATAAACAATATATATCAATATACATTAACAAACACAATAATGTTCCATATTAAACTCATAGTTCTATAACCAACATCAAGGAAATACATGTACACTCACATTTAAATTTAAAGCA
>NC_042997.1:109591679-109608538 GCF_006345805.1 Octopus sinensis | reverse complement strand
ATAAAGAATATTGTAAGCTAAATCCCAAAACGAAATATAAAAATATAGAATTTTTTAAACTTGGAATGGTTATGAGGGTCCACCTGAGTAAAACAAGAATCAAATAGGTCCATAGGTAAACAAAAAAATGGTTGAAAACTGATTCCGACATATACTGCAGTTAATCCAATCGACTTTACTCTCTCCGTAAGCAATTCCTTTTTTTAAATCAGTGCCGAAGAGTTAAAGCTAAAATCTTGGAGACTTGGTTTTGTTTTTGGAGAAAGACACAAAAGAATTACTCTCCTGTTTTTTAAAAAGGACAAAAACAAAACAAAAAAGAGCACAGAATTGGAGGCGGCATTCCCTACTAAAATATAGAACATTTGTGTCGTGTCGAAAGGAAATCAATATTCTTCAAAATATAGATTTTTCTTCACTGTCATATATTTTATCGATCTTGAATGAATGAAAAGTAAAGAGCGCTCCGGAGGGATTTGAACTCAAAACGCAAATGACGTTACTGAACACTGCAAGGAGTGATTTTGTCTGGCTGCTTGCTGTATCGATCATGGATAGATCGTTAAAATATTGATTTCTAACTTTGACATAATAACACAATTTTCATGGGGAGGAACACCCTGCATTTTATCGATTATCAACCTCGTTAGAATTTGAACTCAGCGCGTCAAGTGTCGTAATATTTAGTCGTTTCATCAATGCTCGTTTCAATTGCTGCCTTATAATGTATATAACAATAGTGCCTTATCAGTTATGCATTGATATACTAGTTTATTTTATTGATCAGCATGGCCTTATATATCCTATGCCTCAATATTATCTCTTATATAAAGCGGCGACCTAGCAGAATCGTTAGCACGCCGAACGAAATGCTTAACAGTATTTCGTCTGTCTTTACGTTCTGAGTTCAAGTTTCGCCGAGGTCGACTTTGCCTTTCATCCTTACAGGGTCGATAAATAAAGTACCAACTGCATACTGGGGTCGATCTAATCAACTAGCCCCCTCCCCCCAAATTTCAAACCTTGTGCCTAAAGTAGAGAAAAACATTATCTATTTTATACATACACGTGTGTGTGTGTGGTGTAATATATCTACCCCCATTTTGTATATTTGGCATTAATACTGCTTTATACAATATATCGATGTTATCGTATATATTATACGAATACTGACTTATTTACTGTATCAAAACTGCATTATGTATTATATAGCAATACTGCCGTTTATATTTTGTTAATACTGCTTTGTGTATTATGTATCAATATTGTCATTATCAATAAGGCAGCGAGCTGGCAGAATCATTAGGACGCCAGGCGAAATGCCTAGCGGTATTTTGTCTGCCGTTACGTTCTGAGTTCAAATTCCGCCGAGGTCGACTTTGCCTTTCATCCTTTCGGGGTCGATTAAATAAGAACCAGTTACGCACTGGGGTCGATATAATCGACTTAATCCGTTTGTCTGTCCTTGTTTGTCCACGCTGTTTTTAGCCCCTGTGGGTAGTAAAGAAATAGGTATTTTGTCTGCCGTTACGTTCTGAGTTCAAATTCCGCCGAGGTCGACTTTGCCTTTCATCCTTTCGGGGTCGATAAATTAAGTACCAGTTACGCACTGGGGTCGATGTAATCGACTTAATCACTTTGTCTGTCCTTGTTTAGCCCCTTGTGGGCAATAAAGAAATAAGAAACGTTAGCATGTAGGATGAAATGCTTAGCGGTACTTCGTCTGTCTTTACATTCTGGGTTCAAATTTTGCCGAGGTCGACTTTGCCTTTCATCCTTTCGGGGTCGATAAATTAAGTACCAGTTGCATACTGAGGTCGATCCAATCGACAGGCCCCCTCCCCAAAAATTTCGGGCCTTGTGCCTAGAGTAGAAAATAATATTTTTTATAATTGCATATCAATATAGCCTCATGTATTATGTATCATACTGTCTTACGTATCATATCCAATATTACCTTATACATAACATCTCAATACAATGTTATATACTTTTTACTATAGGCACAAGCCCCTGAAATTTGGTGGTGAGGGCAGTCGATCAGATCGACCCCAGTACGCAACTGGTACTTAATTTATCGTTCTCCGAAAGGATGAAAGGCAAAGTCGACCTCGGTGGAATTTGAACTCAGAACGTAAAGACAGAGGAAATACCTATTTCTTTACTACCCACAAGGGGCTAAACACAGAGAGGACAAACAAGGACAGACAAACGGATTAAGTCGATTATATCGACCCCAGTGCGTAACTGGTACTTATTTAATCGACCCCGAAAGGATGAAAGGCAAAGTCGACCTCGGCGGAATTTGAACTCAGAACGTAACGGCAAACGAAATACGGCTACGCATTTCGCCCGGCGTGCTAACGTTTCTGCCAGCTCGCCGCCTTACAAGTTATATATAATACGTCCACATTGCTTAACGCATTCAATATCAACGCTGCCCTATACATTATATATCAAAACTGCTTCATATGTTCTAATAGATCAGGAATGCCTTACACAATATGTATTAATACTGCCTTGTATATTGGATCAATAATTCTGTGTCTATTATACATCAATATTGTCTTAGCTATGCCTGTATTCCTTACATGTTACTCAGTGGCTCAACTCCTTCGTTCAGTTGGATTTAAGTGTAACCACATGAACATTTCTTTGCTACAGTGTATTATGAGATGTTAACCCTTCGCCAACGCAGTTCTACCGTAGCAGGATAATATAATAAATAGATTATATTTTCGATTTCCTTTATATTTCTTCACACAAGGTGAAAAATAATCGATAACAACTCTGAAGCTGGGCAAGAAGATAAGTGTATATAAAGTATTATAGCTTTTAGAGAGGATGATTCCAAAGACTCCTCATCCAGGACTACCCAGGTGGAATTGCGTATCCTCTAGAAAAATCATCATGTTCCAAACGAGAAATATTTTCAAAAAGATTCATGTACGTCATGATTCTCTATAAATGTCCAATTATCTTAGATTTCCATCCATCTTAGATATTAGTCGAATGTTCCTATAAATCTCTCCTTTTGTCTTCTGTTCATGCCATACAGCGTTTTAAACCGTCATGATATGGTTGCGGATCTCCGCAAACGGGGATGCTTTCTATTACATACTTTGAAGAAAGACAAAATACGATGACATTAAAATGCTTGATTTCAATGTCACACGCCAATACTGTTCTACAAGGTTTCTTTCTTTTCTAAAGGTGAAGGCTGCTTCGCTTCAAATTCGGAATACCGATTCCAAACACAACGTTAGTTATTGTCTGATGTCAACTTTAGCTGCTAAACCTTGTAGATCAGAAATGCAAGATTATCTGTATACACACACACATACATGCATACATGCATGCATACATACATACATACATACATACATACATACATACACACACACACATACATACATACATACATACATACATACATACATACATACACACACATACATACATACATACACACATACATACACACACATACATACATACATACATACATACATACATACATACATACATACATACATGCCTACTTACATTATTTATACCGCATTTTTATATATACATCTGTGTGTGTTTGTGTGTGTGTGTGTGTGTGTAGATTATTTGAAGTGGTTTACAGATTTTATATATTAAGAAAAAGGAGATAGGATTTGGGTAAAAGCGATTTATTTAGCACTTTCGTCCCTTTCAGGAATTCATCATGAATATGTACGACACACACACACATACACACACATATACACACACACACATACACACACACACACACACACATTTGATATATTTACGCTGCATTCTATCAGCACAGCTCGGTACAAACCCATAAAACCGCTATTGCTTGTGGATATCGTTAGGTTATATTCGACGTAATAAAATGGGAGATTTTATATGCCTACGCAAAAACCTTTCCCGTAAATGAAGTATTTCTATCTATCTATCTATCTATCTATCTATCTATCTATCTATCTATCTATCTATCTATCTATCTATCTATCTATCTATCTATCTATCTATCTATCTATCTACTTACATACATACATACATACATACATACATACATACATACATACATACATACATACATACATACATACATACGTACAGGGTGGCCCAAAAGTAGGTTTACAGTTATTCAACTATCTCTTTCGCATTCATATATTAACAGTTTAGATCTTAATTATAAAATATATCAAACCATTATTCTCTGCTAATTTAGTTAATTTTGTCAGGCTCCCTTTTCAGTTTGCAAAATAGAAATTTAAATGTAATAAATTGTTTTAAAAGAAATTTAAAGTGCCTACGTCATAACCGTAAACCTACTTTTGGGCCAACTTGTATATATATTGTAATTTTCTAAACGGCATAATTTAATTTTTCATTATTGAATTGATAAAATGTGTTTTTTTTCTAATTTATATATATATATATATATATCTATATATATACATAATATATATATATATATATATATATAAATATATATATATCTTATATATATAATACATATATATATATATATTACATATATATATATACATATATATATATAATATATACATATATAATATATATATATATATATATATTATACATATATCTATATATATATATATATATATATATATATATATATACATATATATAGATATATATATATATATATATTCATATATATATATATCTATATATATATATATATATTACATACATATATACAATACATTGCGCGTAAATATCGAACGATGAAAATGAGTGCTCAGCACTGCATTGGTGGATATGTATATAGAGAGTGTTCGCGTCTTATCGGGCAACTCTGCATTATACAACGCAGAGTTTATAACAGAAAATCATTAAACGGCCAGACCGACGGATATCAATTGAAGACCCCGAAGAGACTGCACCGTTTCATAGTAGGGGTGCAATTGCGACGGTTACTAATCGGTGCAAGTGAAACACGTGTTGGGCAGTATATAATTATAGAATTGAAGGTAAAGCTATCGCTACTTCGGAGTGATCAGTATTTTTAATATTACCAAGAAACCTATATGGTTAAGGAAATATATTGAGAATTATCCAACGGAATATTCCTCTAATTTCTTATAAGAACTTTACTGGATTCATATGCAAGCTGTTGATTAACATATTTTGAATACCAAATTGAGAGCAAAATGGTAGTCGTTCTGGGGTAATCCTTACTTTTTACTAATATAACATACATTTATACATATATATATATATATATATATATATATATATATATATATATATCTATATTATATATATATATATATATAATATAATATATCTATATATATATATGTATATAATTATATATATATATACATAATAATGAAGGGTGAAATTAATTATTTGGAAAATTATCAATTACACCAAGTAGTCTTCGGCATTAAAAGCCTCATTCGAGGAAAATTTAATTACTAAGCAATAAGGGTTTAGCAACGAGTTGGCCTTACCACATACCGAATTTGAAATAGCAGTCAAGGTTATGCTATTTCTTAAGAAATAGCTATAACCCTTTGACGCTATTTCTAAATTCGGTATTGTAAGGCACTCGTTGCTAACCCTTATTGCTTAGTAATATATATACATATATATATATTATATATATATATTTAGATATATAATATATATAATATATATATATATATATATATATATGTATATAATATATATATGTATATATATATATATGTATACATGCATACATACACACACACACATATGTGTGTGAGTGTGTGTGTGTATTTGGAGTTTTGGGAGGGTCATTTTAGAAAATTTACGTATAATATTAATACTTCTTCGCTTCAGACTAATATATTTGTCTAAGATGGAACAAACTTATACAGAACATTTAAAAGATCACAAGTATGTTAATTTCATGAATGAAAGAATCAATGAAGAATTCTGTTTGCTAATATGTTCATAATAAAGATAGATTCCTGTCGACAATATTGCAGAAACTGTGACTGAACCACTTCTGCTCTGTTTGGGCCGTTTACATAAACGAATACTTGGCCTCCAAGTAATTTAGCACCTTTCCGATCATGAATACGTAAGGATGGAAATCACGTCAACGCATTCATTGCGTTCATGGAATCGCAGGGATTACCAGATATTCATTTAATATGACCCCTACATATCTGCCTCTATCCGGATTTTCTGAAGTGGTTTTTGTTCTTGTCCATTTTGAAACACTCAATAAATTACTCACCAAGAAGCAATGGTTGATTATTGTATCATTATAATTTATTATTATTACAATAGCAGGCATGGATTGTGTCAAGCCAGTTCCACTCTGTCGTCCTTCAGACGCCATAAAGCATACAGCAGAGTGTAAGTTATGCTTTCGTAAAACTGAGAAAGTATCTCTTATAATATCTTAAGATAGAGGGAATCTTAACGCACAACTCTTGGTATGGCCTCATTGACTGGTGCAGAGAACGCGTGTCGAAACAAAGATCTCTCGGAGACTGCGATTTCTTCTTAAGGTATCGCCATGTAGAAAGTAATGAAGTTTTAAGGATTTTGACTAAAATATATAGAGAAAAGGAGAAAAACTGTTTGTAGATATATACAAAATACACAAAGCAGGTGCACATATACACCAATGTATGCATCCTCACGTATGTATGTATGTATGTATGTATGTATGTATGTATGTATGTATGTATGTATGTGTGTATGTGTGTATGTACAGGGTAAAGACCCTCATCGGTCATGAATGACCATGGGATTGCACTTAGAAATCTCCCTTCCGAGGTACAAGCTCGGGAAAGTTTGTTTATGGAAGACAAGCAGTCGCTCATGCATTCCAGCCTCTATTTTTCACGCCACTGATGATATCCAAGGGAAAAGCAAAGGGGCCGATACAGCTTGGCACCAGCGACGAAGCAACTCATTTCTATAGCTGAGTTAACTGGATTAACGTGAAATAAAGTGTCTCGTTCAAGAACACGTCCGGTCCGGGAATCGAACTCAGTACCTCATGATCGTGGGACTGACGCTCTAACCACTGAGCCATGCAAATGAATATATACATATACATGCATACTCATACATATATGTATATATATATGTATGTATGTATTCCATGTTGATTCGTTAGTTACTGCACGCATTTTTTTTCTCTCCTTCTTTCTGTGTTTTTTTTCTCTCTGTGTATCTTTCTGTTGAAGAGCGTAGGCTCGAAACGTTAAAGACTTGTTTTATTTATATTTCCTGAGCGCCATACTAATACAATTGTTTGTTTGTTTTCCACCTACCTTCGTCTTTTGTTTATTTTCATAAAGCTTCCCGTTATATATATATATATATTTATATTCACTTCATTGGAATTATAGGTAAGAGAAATATTGAAAAATCCGGATGGAGTTTATTGATTTATATATATATGCATACATACATACATACATACATACATACATACATACATACATACATACATACATACATACATACATACATGCATACACACATATATATGTATAGGTGTATGTATTTTGCTGTGCACGTATGTGTGTGTGTGTGTGTGCATGTATCGAGTGATCAAAGTTAAACAGCACACTGGATCCTGTGCACGCGATAAGAATTATGGGATAGACGAGGAAACGACGATAAACTTTGTAAATACGCAAGGAAAACGAAGTGTTCATAGTTTGGAGATTGAAAAATGGTGTATTTGCGGAAGATTTATGGAAGTACACGAACTGGATTAAATAGACACACACACACACACACACACACACACATAATGTCATTGTGATTTTCATAGAAAGCTTTGAGAAGCTAATCGCGATATAAACAAATCATGTTTGTTTTTTTAATAGAAGCGTTCTTTGTTCAGAAAATGCGTGGTGTACATACACACACACATACATACATACATACATACATACATACATACATACATACATACATACATACATACATACATACATACATACATACACACATATATATATATATATATATATACACACACACACACACATATATATATGTATGTATGTATGTATATATATATATGCATATTTGTATGTATGTATGTATGTATGTATGCATGTGTATGCATACACACGCACACAATATTTATGTATATACTTACGTATACAGATGTGTGTACACGCTGCATATATGTAATATTTATGTATGTTTGCGTGTATATATGTATGTCTATACGTGTGTATGTATTTATGTAGGTATGTATGTAGAGATATACTTAATATATCAATTCTAAATGATATATAACAGCTTTTGTTTATATTTTGCTATAATTTTGCTTTTTGCATTGATAGCATCTTTACTATTTTGTTGCGAATATCTTTTGATGTATATAATGTTTTGTTTATTTTATATTGTATATACGCTACAAAAATGTCATTATCAAAAGATGATAAAATATTCATTGCCCTAAATATACATACATACATGCATATATATATGTGTGTGTGCGTGCGTGTGTGTAAATGTATGTATACGTATGTATATAAGTATATACACGTATGTATTTTATATATATAAATACACACACACATGTATGCATGTATGTATGTAAATATGTATGTATGCATGTATGTATGTATGTATGTATGTATGTTGTTATGTATGTATGTATGTATGTATGTATATGTTTTGCGGCCGTCACTCGGAATCGAGGAGGAGCTGGTAGTAGGTTCCCTGAATTCCCTAATTGTTCTCGTTAGCTATGAAGTCCCGGCCGCAAACTCAAACACCTCCTCCTCCCTCGGACCATTATTCCAGAATAACATCGAAGTTTCGTTTGCCGAAGGGCTACATGGCTCCACTAGCACTCGGTTTCTTTTTTTGTTGAATAGACTGAACAACAGGAAATGAAGTGTCTTGCTCAAGAACATAACACGCCGCTTGGCCGTGAATGAAAAACATGAAAGGGGCGAGTGTTTCATGCGACAGCACTTATCTGCTAAATATTTATATATATGAAAAAAAAACATTTACTCATATTTTGAGTTTTATATTTCCTGTTTGCATCGCCAATCACAAACACACACACAAACGCATACACAAACACTCGTACATAGAATGTTGTATTTATAAAAATGATATAGTGTGTTCGTGATAAAACGTCATAAGCTAATGTTTCGTTGTTAGTTTATGGTGAACGATCGTCAGGCGATAAACACTGCAAGAGAATGTCTCAGATATATATAACTACACTGGGTTATCAAATAAAAACCTCGTAATTAGTCTACAAGGTGTGTTCAAATATAAAAATAGCCTTCAAGGTAGATGACTCCAATGCTAGCAGCTAATGTAAACGAAACTTACTCAGATCTCGTTTTTATAGTAAAGTGATGAAAGTACTGGATATGTTTCGATGATGTTAGTACTCCTCAGTGTCAGATATTAAGTCGGCTGTTAACACTAATAGTGACCAGTCTGTATAGAAATAGAGGGGAAATAGTGATTATGTGTATCAACAAGGTAAAAGAGGGAAATATCTCATGCGTGTTTTCTACAATGTATTTATGAATGCGCATGACAGCTGCATCCTCGTTACACGAGAAAAGCCATTGCCAAGAAGGTTTACTGAAATGATTCATGATTGTTGCCATGTGATGTCCTTATATGACTTTTAAGCCCGGCCAAGCTTTTACACATTTTATTACATACTAGACAACTGTGCTGGCTGGCAGGAGAAACAGGTGTCACCATATGCACTCTCTTAACATGTCTTTTTAGACCTCCAACTGAGAGACACACCCTTCCACATTTTACACACGTTCAGCAGACATGAAATATACAACACGGAGAAAACACGCAATATTTACGGGTTGTCGGCGACTAAACTGGCAACCTCACCAGGCTTGCTTGATGAGGTGGATGCTTGTTGAACACTCCGCGGGACAAAACATAAACACGAACACGATTGTCAAGCGATGGAGAGGGGGTGCCAAACACAGACACAAATACCAAATGCATGCATACACACACACACCACACACACACCACCACACACACACACACACACACACACACACACACACACATATATATATATATATAACGGGCTTCTTTCAGTTTCCGTCTACCAAATCCACTTACAAGGCTTTGGTCGGTCCGAGGCTATAGAAGAAGACACTTGTCGAAGGTGCCACGCATTGGGACTGAGCCCGGACCAATGTTGTTGAGAAGCTAGGGCTTCTTACCACGCAGTCACTCCTGATATATATATCACACACACGCGCACACAGTGGCACACACGCAGGTGCACGCACATATATATGTGTGTGTGCGTGTGTATATATATATATATATATATATATATATATATATATACATATCACCGTGATCACCGTGACCGACCAGGCCATCAGATGTTGTTACACATCGCTGGTCACAATGCGCTTCGCATTGTTTTTTAGCCTTCAAATGACGCCACCCCGCTGGCTAAGCGAGCAGGCCAACAGAAGAAAGAGTGAGAGAAAGTTGTGGCGAAAGAGTACAGCAAGGATCGCCACCACTCCCTGCCGGAGCCTCGTGGAGCTTTAGGTGTTTTCGTTCTATAAACACTCACAACGCCCGGTCTGGGAATCGAAACCGCGATCCTACGACCGCGAGTCCGCTGCCCCAACCACTAGGCCATTACATATACATATATATATTGTGTGTGTGTGTGTGTGTTTGTGTGCATGACGTTGATATTTGCATATGTTAATGTATAAATATACATATATATTTAATGACAATGAATTGCCTAGTTATGTATGTATACATTCGTCAAACATCATATGATGCACCCCCCCACACACACATGCACACGTTAATTCGTTTATATATTCTCTTGGAAGCTTCTACGTGCTCGCACACGTGTGTGCGTGTATGTGTGTGTTTATGTATGTGTATGTGTGTGTGTATGTAAATGTGTAGGAGTGTGTATGCAAAAGCTGTTTCTGTCGACAGCTACTTCCGCATATAGACATACATTTGCGAAAATGTTGAAAGAACTACATAGACACCAATTCATCAACTTTCCCCGTTTTCAAGAATTCAAAGAATGACCATTCCTAGTTTTTTTTTTTTTTTGTTTTGCTTTTTTTTGTTTTTGTTTTCCTGTGACATTTGAATAAAAATATCTTATCTCACGCCGCCGCACACGAAATCTTTCTTTCCGACTCTTGCAGTACATATGTATTTATGTACACGTACGCACAAGCCTGGACACATAACGACCATAAACATATAACTTCGCACGAAAACAGGATGTTGCACTCGCGACTGCGAGGTCGTGGTTTCAATCTCTAGACCGCGTGGTGCTTTATGTTCTTGTGCAGAACACTCCATCTCACGTTGCCCTGCGATCACTTCGACATCTGACGCATGGTACACCGGGCACCTTAACCAGTTGAGTACACCATGGTACACCGGGCGAAATGCTTAGTAGTATTTCGTCTGTCCTTACGTTCTGAATTAAAATTCCACCGATGCTTTTCATCCTTTCGGGGTCGATAAAATAAGTACCAGTTGAACACTGGGGTTGATGTAATCGACTCATCCCCTCTCCCAAAATGCTGACCTTGTGGAAAATTTGAAGCCATTATTATTATTATTATTATTATTATTATTATTATTATTATTCCGCCGAGGTTGACTTTGCCTTTTATCCTTTCGGGGTCGATAAATTAAGTATCAGTTACGCTCTGGGTCGATGTAATCGATTTAATCCCTTTGCCTGTCCTTGTTTTTCTCCTCTATGTTTAGTCCCTTTGTGGGTAGTAAAGAAATAAATTATTATTATTATTATTATTATTGTTATTGTTATTGAGTGAGAGAGCAGTGCATGCCATCAAAGTGACACCGGGGTAAAATATACGAAGCCCAGTATAACCATCATGACTACCCGTCTGATATGGGTACACTAGGCACATGCATCACAACCATATGTGCGTGACATGTTGATCTCATATCAAGATAAACAGCGCATGACCTTGCAGATGGGGCCCAGTTAGAATTTTCTTCAGATCGAGTAACCCATCCCGCTCAAAAGGTCCCTGAATAAGGGTTTATTAAGGATGTTGAACGAAGCACCCATGTTTCCAGAGGTGAATTATCCAAACCCCAAATAATCCCTCTCACCACATGCCTATGATGCTCCCCCACTACTTCTGCTCGTGATCAGAGATGCACATATCGTCAGCCACAAAGGGACATGGTCAACTGGTTAAGGTCAAACAACTGACAAGCAAATCTGTGGTATTGAGCAGAATAATTGCTCAACTTGTTGTTTTTGTATGTCCGTACCTGTGGTGTGTGTCACACTTATCTCAAAAGAAGAAATGATTGGCAAAGCGGGAGAAAGTAGGACAGAGAGGAAGTGAGAGAGAAAAAGAGAATGAGAGAGAAAGAGAGAGAAAGAGAGAGAGAGAAATAGAGACAGTGAGTGGTGACTGCGTTCGTTTTGTGATTTTTAAATGTTTATCACATCGTAAGAAATGTTGATACATAGATACGTCCACACATTGTTAAATTACAAGCGGGAGAGAGAAGGCACACAGAGAAAATGAGAGAGACAGTAGATACATAGATCGAAAGAAAGTTGATACATAGATACACAGACACACTGTTAAATCAAAGCAAATATTGGATGTCACTTTCACTTTTCATTACCACACGAAGATAAAATTAACTGGCAAGTAGCTGAGTACTCTCCAGTTATGCATACCATTAACATAGTTCTCAAGGAAATTCAGCCTTATACAGAATATGACAAGGATGGTCCCTTTGAATTACAGCTACAACTCATTTTGGCCAGCTGAATGGACTGGAGCAAGATAAACCTTCAAGTGGTTGGAAGAAAACGAGAAAGATCCTATATAGGGGCAGGAAAATCTTTCTAGTCGTTAGGGTCACTATAGATGCTCATCTAGTCCTAACAGCGGCATTTGTGGGGCTCACAGATTTGGGGTACAAGACCCCAGATAAACTCCAATGAACATGCTGTTGTTAACAAACTGAGCGTGAGTCGAGGGCGAATACACAACGGAATAGCAATTATTTCGTCTTAGCTTTCTCTGCTTATACTAAACACATGACATTTTTGCCTTACGATGTGGGACATTTCCTTTTCTTTCACTCTTTTTAAAAAATGGTACTCTACCGGTTACGACGACGAGGTTCCTGTTTATCTGATCAAAGGAACAGTCTGCTCGTAAAATTAACGCGCAAGTGGCTGAGTACTCAATAGACAAGCACACCATAATGTAGTTCTCTGGGAGATTCAACCTCACACAGAATGTGACAAGGTTGGCCCCTTTGAATAAAAGCTACAACTCAATTTTGCCAGCTGAGGGGACTGCAGCAAGGTGAAGTAGAGTACCTTGCTCAAGAACACAGTGCACTGCAGGGAATTGTACTCATGACTTTACGATCGTGGGCCAAATACCCCTAACTACTGATTGACGCATCTTCACTCTCTTAACCGTTGAGAAAAGGAGTGAAGCAACAGAGACAGAGAAAGGAAAGCCTCAGTCATTCACAATGACAATTAGACTGAAATACGATCGATCTTTTTTAGCTTCTTTTAATAACGAAGAGAGAAAGACATTTAGTAATGAATAGAGGGAAAGTATTTTCAGGTGTTTACGTTTATATTCTGGGAGTTCTAGAACGATCGACTGTTAGTTCTCTCTTCTTTTTCCCACCGCCGGTACTTATTCGCCTTCGTTCATAGTTCTTCATATCTTTTTGTTCAGAGGAAAGACCATGTTTTTTTTTTGCTTTTTCCAGGCACGTTTAACGTTTTCTCTTCAAACTACAAACAAGCCCGCCTCCCTTTCCTTCCTTTTTTCTACGAAAGTAAAAGAAAAATGGCATCAGGGTGCAAAGAAGTGGTCAGCCTAATGATTGCCTGTGTGGACATTAAGTCGATTGCTTTTACCGCAATACTAGTACAGAACTTCGATCTTTGTGCTTCATGTCAGTGATAGATATGTAATCTAGAAAAATGTTTGTAAGCATTTAAAAGAATGGAAGAGAAACCGTACTGAATAATGGAATTTAGTTCCAAGTAAGCGTAAGAAGACATTCTCTATCTTTCTCCGAGTCAATTCTGAAAGTGTTTCAGTTTCTGTTGTGAATTGTTAATTTTAGTTTCTAATGGGAATTGCTGTCTATTTTAGTTTATAATAAATTAACTCATTCAGGTCTGATTCATTTCTTTACAAGGAAGTAATTTTTTCGTGACTCAAAATAACTAATGCGGTGAATTAATGATGGCGGAATATGTAAGGTGGCTCTAGTTGTCTTCCTCTCTGTAAATGTCATCGACCTGTTATTGAACTGGAAGTGATAATTAGCAAAGTAATAATGTGAGGGAATTATGTGTGTGTGTGCGTGTAAGACAGAAACAAAGACAAAGAGAGAGAGAGAAAGAAAGAACGAAAGAGAGAGAGATAAACAGAGAAAGAGAGAGACAGAAATATGCAAGGAAGTCGTAAACACATAATAAAAAACATTAGGCATTTGCAGGTCCTTTGGCGACAAGGAATAACCATTTTAAAGAAAACGCTAACTGAAGAACCATCGATTAGATACGTCTTGCAGAAACGTTGCTAAGCATTTCTCGCCGAACATCAACAATATTCATTTGATTATATTATGTGCGATTCACGCACACACCCACCCACACACACACACACACACACACACACGCAGACACACTCGAATACATGTATTATTTCCTCCTCTTAACATGTGGGAATATTTAAAATTCTTTATACTTTATTTCATAGACCATGTGCTCCTTGTGTGTTTGTGTTTGTATATTTGACAATATATACCATTGTCAATGTACTATATGCACCTATATTCTATACTATTGTCACACTATGCACTAATGTTATTCTCGTTGCTGTCATCATTATTTTCATTGTTGTTGATTTTTTCGTAGTCATCTTCCCGTATTGTTGCTCTTCTCTGAATCCACCGTAAAAAATGAAGGATGTACCAATGGTGGTGGTGGTGGTAGTAGTAGTAGTAGTAGTAGTAGTAGTTAGTAGTAGTAGTAATTGTGTACATTATACATTATAGTGTCAACAAATAGTGTTTCAGGCGAAAATATCTTTGTGATTGTGAACAGCAATTAATAAGAAAACAATACAAGAATACAAAGCTATCATCACAAAGAACTCACGCACACACACGTTTATTTATTTGTGTATTTTCTTCTCTCAAAATGGCTGTGAATGTTATTACTGTTGCTTTTCTTGAAATGTTTTTATAACTTTCTTTACTTTCAGCTACTCGTGACACGAACGTTGTGTATGTATGTATGTATGTATGTATGTATGTATGTATGTATGTATGTATGTATGTATGTATGTATGTGTGTGTGTGCATGTATATGTATATGCATGTGTGTATGTATGCATGTATGTATGAATGTGTGCACATAAGTACGTATATACATATTTATATATATATATATATATATATATATGTATGTATAATAATAATCTTTGGAGGGAATATATTAATATTTTAATGCATCGCTACGCGCGTTTCCACTAACTACTTGTCTCTTATGATCATAATCCGTATTCCTGGGATGATTACAGTGCAATCCGTAGTTTCCATGGATATTGAGTAGATCATGTTTATGCATATAACAGAAATCGGAGGTAACCTTTGGACCCAGTCGAACAAGGAAGATTCATTTGACATAGCAATGGGGTCCAGCGACTCGCCTCAAATAAAGAATATAGTAGGAATATAGTTATTATCACAAATAAAATCTTGGCTCCTGAACGTAGTGTAGGGGTGATTATATAGAGACGATGCATTGTTCACAGGGCGAAATTTAATGTATTAATGTAGGATCAAAAACTTGTAAGAAAGCACTTTTTAAAATGTGTAAAAACTTAGGATTAGAAATAGAAATATAAAAAAATTATAGAGGTAAAGCTTAGCTTCATCGATGCAAGGTTCGAAACGTCCGTAAGCCAAACGAATACTTAAAGCTGCGTATCCGGGAACATATACTACGAATCATCTCAAGAAACATCAGTAACAGAACATCCTGACTATCTGCAGATGAACAATTATTCAACAGGCACGCCGCATATTACAACTCAGTACTAGCTAGAGCGGGATATAAGGGTAGAATAGTATATGTACAGAATAAGACAGAGAAGGCTCAATACCCAGAGAGCATTATTAATAAAGGGGTAATCATATAAATAACTGCAGAATACCAGAACCTAGAAAAACAGTAAATATGATAGGGACCAAAAGGGGAAAGGAGAATTACATCACTATAAAGGATAAATATAAAACAGAACCTACGAAACAGCAGCGAAGGGTAGAAAGAGAGGAAACGTTAAACATCGATAGAAATAATGAAAAAACAAACAACAAAACAACAAACAGTAGAAGCAGACGCATCAAATTCCACTAACAAACCCAATATGTTAAAAGAAAAGGAAAATTTAGTGATAAAATTATTTGGTTTAACTCAATTTTCCATTCACAAATAAAATCTAAAATAGGTCAGGGATTTTTTGCAACTTTAGACAGGATCTTCTCAAACACTTCCAAATATCACAAAATCATCAACAGGTATAATGTAAGATTAGCATATGCGACTTCTCACAATCTAGAAAACTGCATACACAAACTAAATAATACAAACTCAATAGGATGAAACTAGAGAGGGCATACAGAAAAAAACCCGTTGCTCTTAGAAAAATAAACGACGATGGAATGGTTGCAAATAGGAATAATAAAAGCTCATCAATAACAAAACGGATCCGAATAACGCCAGACAATTGGCAATCCAATCCATAAATAAG
>NC_042997.1:109581679-109586679 GCF_006345805.1 Octopus sinensis | reverse complement strand
CCTCCATGATAGCCGCAGTAAAAGAATAAAAGTATATATATACCCACACAGACACACACATACACACACACACATACACACACACACACGCACACACACACACACACACACACACACACACAACACACACACACACACACACACACACATATATATATATATAATATACACGACAGGCTTCTAGTTTCTGTCTACCAAATCCACTCACAAGACTTTGGCCAGCCCGATGTGCCACGCAGTGGAACTGAACCTGGAACCATGTGGTTGGGAAGCAAGCTTCTTACCACATAGTCACGCCTGCATCTATACAGGGATCTATCTATCTATCTATCTATCTATCTATCTATCTATCTATCTATCTATCTATCTATCTGTCTGCCTATCTTTCTGTCTTTCTATCTTTCTATGTATCTATCTATAATGCACACATACACACACACACACAGATAGATATTGGTAGATAGACACAGACAGAGGACATACGCAAACATACACATTCTGTTTGTCGTGACTTAAACAGGGTTAGTTTCTTACAACAAAATTGTCAATAATAAAATATTTGAACGAAACACAAGCTGGTGTTCATCAATGTTACACCATCCAGATAAAACTGCATTGGTTACACTCGTTGGAGCTCCAAATAAATTGACGATTGGTATTTAGTTATGTCCCTTTATTGATTAAACAGCAGTTATATATCTGAGGGCCACTTTAGAAAAAATGCTGACATGTGGAGTTATACTGAAAAACAGTTGTTATCAAGTGTAAGACAAATCCAATAATCGTCCAACTCCATCGCGAGGAACGCCTCATCACCCACCAAGGGCAGGCATGTGTAAGACAAATATAATAATCGGCCGAGTCCATCGCATGGATCGTCTCGTCCCCCACCTAGGGCAGGCAGTGTTCCACTGTGCATTGACCATATTGGGAGAGGTGGTGTGATGGACAAGGTTCAAAAGATTAAGGACAAATGCCTCCCATTTTGGCCAAGCCATAATCAACTTGATGCCATTTCTTTTGGCTTTTACATTCTGATTACGTACTTGTAATCTGCGGCTGTGTATGCTTTCTACTCAGAGAGAACAAAAACTAAAGTTGTCCCAGGAGGAGTTCTGGAATCTGTAAGGAAGTGGGGCGTGTATAAAGTGTCCTAAAATCGATCGTATTCTAAAATCGATCAGTCTCATAATCAAGGACCTGTCCCTAGAGACAAAACTACAAAAGAACACACCAGCACGTGTACACTTTGAACGAGTACACTTGGTTCAATATGGGGCTGGCCAGAAACACTGATGAATATCACTTAGACGTTCTTCAGAATTATTGTAATTTCAGAATGCAGCAAATGTATTGAAGAAGAATCTCATTCTTCTCTGAATAGTTTGTTTCTCTGAATATCTTATGGCAGGCAGAGCGTCCTGTTTGTCATAATTGGTCACGGGTGCACCATTTGTGGTCTGAACAATCATATTAAGGAACATTGTTGAGCCCGTCAGTATTCTAGAATTCCCCACAGTAACTTTCTATTTACTGTCAAAATCTCGCGTCAGATCAACAAAAGCTTGATAAGGAGGAAGTTCTTGTTCAATACTCTTCTGTCATAAAACATTAAAGGTGATATCTGAAGTGCCTTGTACAAGATCGAAATTCATATTAAAACTCAGGGACATATATATATATATTAGAAGTTTGAAAACGCCACTATATAAGATATATTTTAATTTTCTTAGAGATTTTACATGTTTCGGTTCTTCTTGAAAAAACGAACCTTATCAAAAATATTTTTAAAAGTTAAATGTAATAAAAGAAGTTCATAATTGTTCCATACTAGTCTCAACAGAATCCACGTGGTGGTGTTTTGTGGTGGGGAGCATAATGGCTGTCTTGTGCTTTGACTAGATTCGTTGGTTATAAATGTGGAAATGGCCAGCGGCCGAAATATCAGTAGTAGCAGTGACTGTTGGTCGTACATCAAGCAATTCAACAAATCTGTTATATATCCTAGATTCTGTTGATGAAAATACCATGATTTGACTGAAATTTTTTCCTCAACGCCTGTAACTAGTATTTGATATCTCTTCAGTTTCAAGGGACTGGTAAACTATTCTACACTTAATCAATGTGATTACAATATCACTCACTACATCTCCTACCCTGTTCCAGAACGTCAGCTGGTTATACTCCCATTAATTCCTAACATTACGTGAGGTGTTTAATTTTTTCCCACGTGATCTCTTTACTGACAATTTCGACTTTCTTTCCATTAGAATTCCTATCAACCTCACCAATAGCATGGAACTCTGACCAAACTTTTATAGCGAAACGGATTATATACAAAAAGGCCTGTGAAATGTCTTGTTTATCAATTCAAATTTACTTTCATTTACGTCGATTTATTCTTTATTCTTTAACCTCTGTTTCCTCCTAAGTCTTTTATCTTTTATCTTTTACCTTTCACTTGTTTTAGTCGTGAGGCTGCGGCCATGCTGGGGGCACCGCCTTCAGAAATTCTTCATCGAATGACTCGGTCCAAGGGCTTATAATAATTACTTTAAAATTTGGTACTTATTCTATCGCTCTCTTTTACAGAACCGCTATGTTACAGGAACGTAAACACACCAACAATGGTTGTCAAGCGCTGGACGAACACACACACACACACACACACGACAGTCTTTCAGTTTCCGCTTTCAAATGATCTTACAAGACTTTGGTCGACTCGAAACTATAGTAGAAGACATTCAAGGTGAGACGCAGTGGCACTGAACCCGGAACCACGAGGTAGGGAAGCAAGTTTCTTACCAGGCCACCACATCTTTATTTATTTAATCAATTAATTTAATAAATTATCTATTTAGGAACTTTTCTGTTTGGCTGCACCCAAGGAAATTTTGAAGTTGAGTGAAAATTTTTTAATTTGGTGTATTAATGTAATTTTTCACGCTGAACCTCATGAGATAATTTAAAAATTCTAGAAACAATTAAAAAAATTACAGAAGTTTAAAGTTTGATCATTTTTAACCAGCCAGAAAACAGGAGTTGGAAGCTGTCATTTTGTGCGTGACTGCACGAGTTGTTAACATGGCGAAAATAGCACGTATGAAAGTGTAAACGAATGAAACACTGACGGTATTCTGCTTTACGCACGACATATAATCCATCATAAGCTTTTTTACTTTTTGGAATTTTCAGAAAATTTTTGCGAATTTGTATTCTACAAATGAAAATGCGATTATGAAAAAAATCAAAAAAAAAAAGAAAAACAGTTTTTTGGCGCGTGGTTTAAGGCTTATATAGCTATTATTTTTAGCACATCTTACGATCACCTCATACCTGATGTTTTAAGCATTTAGTAAGCGGAAAAATCACCAAGTGGCTTCATAGGACAACATCAGAGTAAGCAGCCTGATAACAGCCTAGTTTGTTACTATGGAAACAGGCACCTATATATGTATGGCTTTCGATTGGCTAAAATTTGCAAACTTTAAAAGCTATTAACACTTTATTTGTTGATTTAAGGTGAAAATGAATTTCATGTCATTTATTACCATACAAAACTACATTAGTACACCAAATATGAAACCAATTGGAACAAAAATTGAAGAAATTTAAATGTGGCAGCCAAAGAGAAAAGATCCTTCATTTATTTACCCAAACCATTTTCTTATCACTCACCCTTTTTTTAAGTTCTAAATAGTAAATGTTCATTGGGTATTTTCCCCTGCGGTGGTCGCTTTTGAAAGGTTGCATATGTCATCTTCTGTGTTTTTTTCTATGTATATTGGGATTGATTCTGCGTATAATCGACATATTTGCTTACAGTGCAACTCCATTAAAATTAGATTCTTCCCCAAGTTGATAGATCGAACCGTTATGGTAAATAACAACAACAACAACAAAAACAACAACAAAAATAACAACAACAACAACAATAATAATAATAATCGTAGCTAAAAATAATAGATGCACACACTCATACACACAGAAACATACGTATCTATATACACACAGAGACACGTACACATCTATATACATAACGCACACCCATCTATCTATCATCTATATTATCTATCTATCTATCTATCTATCTATCTATCTATCTATCTATCCATCTCTCTCTCTTCCTCTCTCCTCTATATCTCTTATTATATATATATATATATATATATATATTATATATATATATATATATACATATATATATAATATATATACATACATACACACATGCATGTGCATATATACAATCATACAGATATTCAGGTAGTTTAAAATGACATTTTAATTGAATGAAATACATTCTAATTGGAGACCTGTTTCAAATTTGGTGCAATGTTCTTTCCGGAGACAGAATTTGTAATTATGTTAAAATCGATCTACACAATATTTTCTGCACTCATTTATAAATGTTTCTAGTACATACATACATACATACATACATACATACATACATACATACATACATACATACATACATGCATACATACACACATACATACACACATACACACATACATACATGCATACATACGTACATACATACATATATATACATGTATACATACATACGTACACATGTGTGTATGGATATATATAAATATATGTAAATACATACATATATAAGTGCGTGTGTATAGTATAGATATATATATATATTATATATAAAGATATTCACATAAATATATATATATATATATATATATATATTCATATACGTATGTACATATATATGTGTGTGTGCATATATTCATTAGAAAGTTACAAGTATAGATATACATATACATGCGCTCAAATAAGTGGGTACAGATAGACTAACAGACAGACAGACACAGATAAATAGATAGGTATATATATATATATATATATATACACAAAATGGGACAATAGAGAGAAGAGAGAGAGAGAGAGAGAGAGAGAGAGAGAGAGATAGTGAGAGATAGGAAGATAGATAGATAGATAGATATATAAATAGATAAGATGAGCAGATACACAGATTA
>NC_042997.1:109574179-109579179 GCF_006345805.1 Octopus sinensis | reverse complement strand
TGGTTATGACATAAGTCATGTTGAATCCGAAACAGGCGTAAAGATAAGACCTTTACATCATAACATTGGAGTATATGTGTTCCATGTAACGTTCTCATGAAGTCTATTTTGCTACATAATATATATATATATATATATATAAATATATATATATATATATATAATATATATATTATACATCCTATTCCTCTGTCACTTTTCTCCTTCACTCCTCCTTTTTCTCACGGGGCTCCTACGTGACCATCGGCCATCTTTCTTTCTTTATATCCGTTGTAGCTGGAAAAAGGAAGACGTGTTCTTGTTTGTCTCCTGTCCTAGCTTGATTTGTGCGTCGCCCCACAATCTAGCTTAGGCTTAGCAGCCCTTCCTGTCTGTTTTCACTGTCCTGTTTGTGTTACCAATTTTGACCCACCGCAAAATTCCAAAATTATTTTAATTAATTTGCTTTGCAGGAGCAACTGTTTTATCAAAAGCGTATATTGTTGTTAAATACTCGAAATACGAAATACGTAAGCTAGTGGTTCGGCAAAAGAAACCGATATAATAAGTACTTGATTTACAAAGACTAAGTCCTGGAGTCAATTTCTTCTCCTAAAGACGGTGCTCGAGCTTGGCCGCAGTCAAATTACTGAAACAAGTAAAAGAATAAAACACTATCCCCACTTAAAACACTATCCCCACTTAAAGATGTTCTGTTAGAACAGAAAATACTGCGTTATTTATCACGAGAGAGCCTCTCATATGGATTTGTGGCACATAAAAGGATTGGTGAAAGATGGTCGTCTGCTATCGCCATCAGACGTCTATCTCCCGCCTGCGAAATACGCAAAAGATCTTTAATGCACTGCACATCCATATAGGAGATCTCATCATAAATCATACAGTATTCTCTGTTCTAACAGAACATCTTCTTTTAAGAAAGGATAAACATTAGCTTTCGGTATAAACACCGGTTCTGTCGCAAGTGTATTTGATACTCGGGAAAAATAAAAAAAAAGGAGTCTTTTGCGTTTCGAGTCTACACTCTTCAACAGAAAGGAAAACCAGGAAATAAACAGCAAGAATGAAAAGAAACGTGTAGATTTCAACGGTCCAACATGGCGAATGTTTTATACACACACACACACACACACACACACAACACACACAAACACACACACACACACACACACACACACACGCGCGCGCACGCGCACACACACACTATATATATATATGTAATATATATGTAAACAATTATAAACAAGCGCAAAAGAAAAAAACAGGTTTCTATGCCAATATACTGAGAATAGACTTTAAATCATCAATCACCACATGAAATATAAACATTCACCATGAATACACGTCGTGTTGAAATCGAGGGAAGTAAGCTTACAGATTTTTTTAAAATGCGTTAAATCTATATTGAATCAATTTCGGGATTAATCCAACGGATTTTCACCTCATCAGTCGATAAGAAATAAATGAAATACCTACAAGCATCCATGGATAAAAGCAAAAACAAGAATCATGAGTACACGTAAATACCCCAATTATATCTAATACCCCAGTTACATCTCTGATCGGTCAGGAACCACAACTTTAGTAGAAGAAATCGCCCCCAGTATTTACTCTTTGTAAGTCTAGTACTCATTCTATCGGCCCCTTTGGCCGAACCGCTAGGTTACGGAGATTGACGATTTAAAATATATTTCTCAGCATATTGGCATAGACATTTTTTTTCTTTTACCCTTATTTATAATTGATTATAAGTTTCACCTTTAAAGGTATTTTAATATGCTGGCCACTTAATGAAATGTTTGAAAAAAATTTATTCTATATTAGAAGTGTATATATATATATATATATATATATATATATATATATATATGTACTATATATATTATATATATATATATATATGCATACATATATATATATGTATATAATATAATATATATATATATATATATATATATATATATATATATATAATATATGTATATATACATTTATATATATATACACACACACACAATATATATATACACACACTCAGACACCCACCTATTTGCTAGAATGTGACTATATACCACATCAGCGTTAATGATCGCTATTTGAGGCATAAAACCGATATTCTGAGCATTTCCGTGTGTGTGTCACTCAACAGGAGGGAGGGAAATCTTACGCTCAACAATGTGAACCTACATACACACCAAGAGAAATTTCTCTTTCCAAACAGATTTAATTTAAAGCTTTACATTTTCTTTTAGTTATTTAAATTATTAATTTTTTATTCATTGATCTATTCGAATATTTATTCATTCTATTCAATCAGTTAAGGAATCAAAGTAACTAGTATTAAAATATCGAGTCAATTATTGCCTTTCCACTAATTAATGTGTGTTATGTGGCTACAATTGTTTATTCTCTGGTGGAGCTTGATTCAGCAAACATTTGCATCAAAAATATTCCAACCATGTCCAACATATCTTCTTACACGACCTTATCTAATGAATCGTTCCTACCTTAAAATTATCCTAAAATTTGAGATAGATTTGGCTGCTATTTCTGGCAGCAGGATGGTCCCAAACCAAGATGGAGAGGATGAGATAACAGAAATGTTAGATTACGAGACAAAATATGTTACGTTTTTCTCTGAAGTGTGGAATAAAATAATGACATAATATTCAAAGCTCACCTTTACCGTAAGACAATAAAATATTATCACTCGAGTAATTAACAAGATAATAATGAGTTTTATGTCTGAGAGAATCATTTTATTATTAAGCACCTTTTTAACACTAAATACCACAAGTGATATCTTGATGTTGCATGTATTCTCAATAGCATTATTGTAAGTGCGAAACGCTTTTTTTACAATTAGACATTAATTACTAATTAATAAATTTAATCAAAATACATTACGGCATACCTCAGAATTGTTAAGTACAATGGTGATTGAGAATGTTTTTCATCGAATGAAATTTTCCGATATGAATTAACTGATTCTTTGGGGAATAAATATTATTTTAGTAACATCACAGAGTGAGCGATAACTTCGTTTTTATTTTATCATTAATGTAATTAAAATAACTGTGATTTTTATGTATTTATATTAATTACGCCATAAAATACACATTTTAGATTTTAATTAACTGTATGTTTATTGATTAAATTTATTTAAAATATTATGAAGTTTCTCAAATTACAATCTAAATTATTCATTTGGCGGAGAGGCAAATTGTCATCCGATAATATATTTATGCTTGGTAAAATAAACATTTGAACTCCTGGATTTTAATTCTGAAAAATGTATTCTTTTTGGGAGGTAGCAGGATACAAGGGTTACCAATTAGGAGTAATGGGACGCAAGGGTTATTAATTAGGAGATAAAAGGGTTACTAATTGGGAGGTAGTGGGATACAAGAGTTATTAATTAAAAAGTAGTGGAACACAAGGGTTACTAATTGAAAGGTAGTGGTGGTACATTGGGCACCTCTTCAGACAACGTCGACCTGATGGAGCGAGAGTAAGCTAATGTACGGAACATACATCTGATCGCTAGAAACAAGCCCTTTGTGTTGCAGGGTCGTTCGGCAAAAGAGCTGAACGCTCATACGTCGTCTTCGACGGAAGAGTCCATTATATGTATGCTAAAAAGTTCCTGGCTTTAAGGGAACTGCAAAAGCCCTAGTTGGTGGTCCAACCTTCCGAGTTCATTTACATGGCTTAGAAAAACTGCAAGGGTATGTGAATCTGAGAGGGGAATGTGTTGAATACAATCATGATTAACTGATCCTCCTGTATTTCCTTTACCCAAAGCCAGGAACTTTTCAGCACTTTCTCGTGTGTGTATGCGTGTGTGTGTGTGTGCGTGCGTGTATTTATATATATATATAATATATATTTTATACACACATATACATGTGTGTGTGTGTGCGTGTGCGTGCGTGTGTGTATGTCTGTGCAAAATACACTCATATGGTATACACATACATACCAATATATATCTCTAATAAATAAACATTTATTTACACACACACACACATATATATATATATGCACACATACCCTTCCACCCACATACATACATACATACATACATACATAGTCTAACAGCTACATGTAAACCCGCGCAATGTACGCAGATCTCTGTTGTTTTCTTCAGGGAGTAATTACGAGCCTAACGTCTAATATTTATTTAAATTTAAATTTTAATATTTATTTCGATTAACTCTCTGAAGGACATGAAACACTCTTCCTCCTCCAACCCTGTTTATGGCTCATAAGTGCTTGAGTAATGGTTAGAGCTCACATGGGAGACAACTCTGTCACCGACGAGTAGAGACTCGGAAGCAGAAAGGAAATCATTTCCCGTCAATTTAATTTCTTTGACGACCTCCATTTATAGTCATTGGCTGGAATAAAATATGAACTTGCTTTCTTTTTCATTACATACAATGGACGTACCAGATAGACGTAGACATCATACCCCATATTGTTGATTATTTCTATTTTAGTAGACTAAATAAAACAAACTGCTTTTAGTGAAAGATCTCAAGTTTTTTTTTGTAAATTTACGAATGATTAACTTTTAATAACTGTGGAAGGACACTCTTATATTTGTGATTAATTTAAAATATTCTTTCTCCTGCATTGCCTTTGTATGTCTGTATATATCCATTAATAGCACTATTCTTATCGTTGTTTTTATTCTTGTTTATTTTAATCATCATAATTATTGTCGCCGTCCTCTCTCCCTTCTTCGCCCTCTCTCTCTTCTTCGCTAGCTACATTCAACATCCCCTGCAATAATATATATTTGTTTGTGTTCACCGAGGCCTTAATCTGATCACGAGTTTGCGCCATTATAACGAAATGTGTTTCCGCGAAGTTTCTCATTTCGTATTCTCCTCAGCATCTCTGATTATGCTACTATATTACTCTGCATATATATATATATTTATTTATTTTATATTTCCAATCTATAGATTTAATCCTGATTTGAACCAGCTGTG
>NC_042997.1:109559179-109569179 GCF_006345805.1 Octopus sinensis | reverse complement strand
CCACCCCAGGTATTAGTCCATTCTTTAGTCATTTCAATAAAGTTCATTATTAATAAGTCAAGACGAAACTGGGAGAATACTATTGGTGTTAATATGGAGTATTTTGGGAAGTGGCATTGTTATGGAATATTCAGAATTATTTGGAATGTGTCACGTATTAAAAGTACATAAACAGAGAGGTTTTAGCGTAAAAGGGAAAGAAGTCAAGTGAGATCGGCTTTTCTTAGGAATAGTCAGTCACTTGCACGTGAATTTCACGAGCAGACTGTTCGGTTGATCGGTTCAGCTGGGACATTCGTCGGCGTAAGCTGACGGAGGAACAGTTTCTGTTTGCACGAAAGAAAATTAAAGTAATAGTGTGTTGCCAACTTAATGTGGCTGTCCCAGGAAAGGGAAGAATGCCACTGTTATTTAGCCCCAGGAACACCGTTTCCAGTTGGCTCTGTGACGCAAGCGGTCTGTGTCCTTACGTTTTCAAACAGGGGAGACAAGCACCTCCACCCAGCAAAGCCAGCAGCCAGAGACTAGTTTCAGAGTCATTGCTCTTCGTCTATCTGGAGTAGCTAGGCTTGCTAGCTGTCGATGCTTATTCGCCTTCGAAAACTTATAGAATTTCAAGTGAAATAAATTCGAAATATCAGTAACATTCTTCCCTTTCCTGGGACTGCCATATTAAGTTGGCAACATACCATCACTTTATCGTACTGCTACTGTCAAAGTCTCTCTGAGACATTTAGAAATGCAATATTTCTAATTTCGAAAGAAAATTTCTTTTTAAGAAACATTTCAAATTTTTTTCAGTTTTATCTACTGAAGTGTTTCTCGTTTAAAGACGCTGAATAATATGGTAGGGACGGAATTTTATGAGATGATATATTTTCAATGGGATGGTCAAAGAAGGAAAGCTTGTGCCAGTGACCATTTTCAGTGCATCTCTGACGGGTGGTGGAAGTAAAAGGTAGTCATTCTCAGGTCTGTGACCCGATTCCAATGTTTGCAGCGGACCATATTCTTTTAAAGGCACCCAAAGTCCAGACAGTGGTGCTAAACGGAGGGAAAAAAAGATTAGATGTATCGCCCACAGACAAGAAAAATCTCCCCCAAGGGCTTTTGTATAGTTTCCATTTACCAATTTTCACTTTCAAAACTTTGGTCAATTCGAAGCAATCGTAGAAAACGCTGGAACAGAATCACCGAACAAAACTTTTAACCGTTCGACTATGCGTGTGCCCATGATGTGGCACTTGTTCCATATAACAAGTACCATATTAGCGCCACAGAATGAGATTCCTGGTGCCATTTATAGATGATCGAATTCATTATAAGTTTACGAGATATCAGCTACAATAACTAGCGCTATGGACCAACACA
Source organism: Octopus sinensis (assembly GCF_006345805.1). Taxonomy (NCBI): domain Eukaryota; kingdom Metazoa; phylum Mollusca; class Cephalopoda; order Octopoda; family Octopodidae; genus Octopus; species Octopus sinensis. The sequence continues at coordinate 109,567,808 of NC_042997.1, read as the reverse complement.
CACACACATACACACACACACACACTCTCTCTCTCTCTCTCTCTCTCTCTCTCACACACACACAATACTGGCAAATAGTTTGATCATTTTTTAATTTCATTCTCTTTACTCTTTACTTGTTTCAGTCATGTGATTGTGGCTATGCTGGAGCACCGCCTTTAGTCGAGCACATCGATCCCAGGACTTATTCTTTGTAAGCCTAGTACTTATTCAATCGGTCTTTTTTGCCGAACCGCTACGTTACAGGGACGTAAACACAGCAGCATCGGTTGTCAGGCGATGTTGGAGGTGAGGGTGGGGGACAAACACGGACACGCAAACACACACACGCACACATATATATATACATATATACGACAGGCTTCTTTCAGTTTCCGTCCACCAAATCCACTCACAAGGCTTTGGTCGGCCCGAGGCTATAGTAGAAGACACTTGCCCAAGGTGCCACGCAGTGGGACTGAACCCGGCACCATGTGGTTAGTAAGCAAGCTACTTACCACACAGCCACTCCTACGCCTTTGATGTATTTAGTTTAAGATTCTTGGAGTAAATAAACTTTGTAAAATCTCGAATGATTCACATTTATCTATGGGGGTCGTTTTTGTGTTGAAAAAATAATTGTCTCCCTGCAAAGAATAACTCTCTAGTTTTGTGAGGAATATCTATCGGTGGGTCTTATGACTTACTCTTTATCAGTTTGTTGACGTCATCAGAAATATTTTAAAACTTGGTTTATACAAATGCAGTATTAGAAAAATTAAGCCAGAACTGGATGATAGATATAAATATTGGTCTCAAATTTTGATACAAGGCCAGCAACTTTGAGGAAGAGGGTAAACCGATTGAATTGACCCCAGTGTATTACTGGTACTTGTCTTATCGACCCAGAAAGGATGAAAGGAAAAGTTGCCCTCAAAAACTAAAGACGGACAAAATTCTGCGACGCATTTTGCCTGGCGCGCTACCGATTCTGGCAGCCCGCTGCCTTATAATAATAAAATATTGATTTAAGATTTTGGCACAATTTCTGGGTTGGGTGCAAATTGATTACATCGGCCCAAGTGTTTAACTGGTACTTATTTTATCGACCCAAAAGGATGAAAGGCAAAGTGGACCCCAGAAACTGATATTGCGATGTTCACCTTCTGTACATAGACCTCGTAAGTCACCGAGTGTTTGGCACCGTTTAGCACCACTACCTGGTATTTGGGTGCCTTTAACAGAATATGGTATGTTGCAAGCATTGGAATCAGGTCACAGATCTGAGAATGTCTACCTCTTACTTCAACCAACCGTCAGAGATGCACTGAAAATGGTCACTGGCACAAGCTTTCCTTCTTTGACCATTCCATTGTGATTGCATCTGTGTGTCTGTGTGTTCGTGTATTTGTGTGTCTCTGTGTTCGTTTGACTGTAATCCTACGTGTTTCGTCTGTGTGTCTATGTCTTTAAGTTTACGTAATTCTTGTACCCAAAGCCATAATTCGGGTACTTTGTCTTTGAGTAAGAAATATTTTTAGTCGGTGGAAATTCTGGTTCGTTGAACGATGGTCAGCAGTAAGGTACTCACTCCACTCGGTCTTCGACAAATTCGTTATTCAACATTAGATATTTACAATTTGCCATTAACAATTTTCAATTAGTTCCGACTATGGCTGCTACCACCCACCCGCCTCTTCCTCGATGATCTTCTTCAGAAGCTATGCGGTTATAGTATTCAAGAAGATTCTATTAACCTTATGAAAACACTAAACGATGCAAATGATAAGCATCGTTAGCTACGAATTATACTCAAGTAGCGTCGAGATACTCAGGCATATATATATATATTATATAGGCCACACAGCATAACAATACACAACCACTTTATTTAGCCATAACGCTTATATAGCCATGTGTATATATGTGGATGTATATATGGGCGCGTTTGAATATAATTATTTGTGTGCGGGTGTATGTATATATAAATATATGACTATATAATCATGTATAAATGAATGGATAGATAAGATATATATGAATGGATATATATATATGTGTGTGTGTATTTCTTAATGTTTCTCTTTCCTTCTTTAATATATACGTATACACTTACATACGCACGTATTCACACGTATATATATGTATGTATATATATATATATATATATATATATATATATATATATATATATACATACAGGTCATTCTTTCTTGTTTACCAATGTTTAAAAGTATCAACCAGCAAATCTTTATATATGTGAAATTCTCTGTAATTCACTCTCGTTCCTTGCATACACGCGCACAGACACGCACAGACAGACACACACATACACATACAAACACACACACCACACACACACACAATGAAACCGTGTGTAGAGAACTTTGTAACACTTTTGTGTTTATATTCAAGTGTATATACCAATCAGTAAATCTGAACGTACGCTGCAAACTCTATAACGCTCTCACTCCTTTTTCTTCTTTCTTTCTCTCTCCTTCTCTGCTTGTGTATGTGTGTATGTGTGAGAGTGTGTGTATGTATATGTAAATATTTACATATATAACGAAAGACTGTGGCATGTGTATATATATGTATATATACATATATATGTATATTATATATATACATACGATATATATAGTATATATATATGTATATTATATATATATATTTTATATAAATATCATATATATAATGTATATATATAATATACATATGTATGTCTACACATATGCATATATATAATATATTTATATTACATATATATAATTTTATATGTGTGTGTGTATGAATATATTTATACGTGTATATATATATATTTAATTATATATATTATATATTATATATGGAGAGAGAGAGAGAGAGAGAGAGAGAGGGTGAGTTATATATATATACACACACACATAAATATATATATACATACATATACACGCAGTCACACACTAATGCATAAACGTACACACACACACACACACACACACACACACACACACACACACAAACACACAGATAGAGAGAGAATCGCTTTCAATAATCTCGAGGCAATAGAAAAGGATATTTAAAGTAGAGCAGACTAAAGAGAAATAATAGGATGAGAAATGAACTCGGATGAAATTGACGATGAAACAAAGCTTTAATGGGGTAGAAAATCAATTTCCTGTCTGTTGTTGAAGCTACGAAGCCGTACAGCTGCAGAATATGCACGACGAAACACCGCAAGGCAGCTAGAAGCTATCAACATCGACAGAGCTGCGTCTTATAGTCAGAGAGCGAGGGTTTGCTTATAGGGAAGGGGGAGGGGAGGAAATATACAAAGTCTGTGCGTCGATGCCTTATATAAATGTATTGGCAGCCTACGAATAGTGAATGATTTATAAACTGGGTACCTAAATAGGCGATGAGGGGCTCGGATCACTTGGTGTCTTCTTCGATTTAGTATTTGTTGTCTCGTGTTGATGTATTTTGAAAAAAAAAATATGGATTTCTCTCAGAACGGTGCAGAAAATATTAATACAAGTTGGCTGTAAATGTTCATTAGTTATGCAACAAATTTTGTTACCTGACTGTCTGTCTCTCTTCTCTCTCACTCTGTATATATGTGTGTGTGTCTGTATGTGTGTGTGTCTGTATGTGTGTGTGTCTGTGTGTTTTCAGGTTTTCATGTAAACATAAGTACCAGTTCTTCTTTTTACACACACACTCACACACACACACCACACACACACACACACACACACACACACACACACACACACACACACACACACACACGCAAACGCATATAATTGTAATAATGAAGTCAAACCAAACAGTGATATTTTGAAATCATTTAATACGCACGTTTCAGGTTTATACAATATATAAGAAGAAAAGCAATCATCCGTCACGTAAGATCTTCCTCAGTTAAAACATTGCAAAATATCGTGCACCACTTCTTAGCATAACACGAAATGTATGTGTTTGTCTATGTATGTATGTATATATGTATGAGTATGTATGTATGTATGTATGTATTATGTATGTATGTATGTATGTATGGATGTATGTATGTATGTATGTGTTGTTGTATATATATAATATTAATATATATATATATATATATATATATTTCTACTTTCATTTTCCTATTTCCCTCTATATTCCATATTTCCATCCTTTTCCAAAATATGTCCCTATATTGAACTCTACGTTTCCCTCTGATGAAGGGATATCCCTAATATCTCAAGAGCAGATGTAAGACTAACTTTCTCTTTATAAATGTCCTGAAAATTCCACACAGCCTTGACTTTTTTGTGTCATTTTATTTAATACACACACACACACACACACACGTATTCACACACACACGCGCGCATCCATACACAGTTTATTTAAGCCGTCCCAACTCAAAGCATTTCAATGAAATTGTATAATTAGTATTTACTGTTCTTGAACACGGAATCCCGGTTATGGTAAAGCGCAGTGCCTTGCCTCTCTTCTGACATTCACACTTAACCTACGGAAAAAATCATTACCGTAACTGTCCAGTGTTTCTGGACATTTCATTAGAAATCAAGAGGAAATTATATTTTCTCATGTTGGAAAGTTGCTGTGAATTTAAAGCCGTAGAAATAGTTGGGGTTGTAAAAAGGAAATATTATCTACAAGAATAGGGAATTTCTCTCCAGTTTTTCTTTTGAAATTTATGAAAAAGAATAATTAGAGTGATTGATGACATTACAGAAGGCATATGAAATGAAAAGCTACGCTGATGTCTCTTGAAGGGATTTTGGAAAATTTTATCAAAGGCAAAGTGAAATAGACCAGCCTTCTAGTAAAACGTATTTTGTATTAGGTTTTCCGAAGGACATGTGAAGTTGTTTTTCACCCTAAAATGTCGACCTGTTTGAAGGAGAATTCCGATCCTTCAATTAGGTCGACACACATACTACAGTTAGGTCGTCCGCACTTTTTTTACTGTTGGCTTTTAGCAATGGCAAATCCAGCTGGTCACTCTAAGGGGAGCAAAATGTCACATTTTTTTGCAAAATGTAAACACATTTTTTCTTCATTCTCTCCTCCTCCTTCCTTTCATACTCCTTTCTCATTTGACACTCCTTTCAGCTACACAGACACCCCCCCCCACACACGCGCGCACATACACACACACTCTCTCACAAGACAATGATAAAAAGGAAATCCAGACAATTTTTTGAAAAGTGATATTTTTTCCCCTTGGAGTGACCACCTGGATTTGCCATTGCTAAAAGCCGAGAATCGCTTATTATTGAAAGACTGACCAGCTGCAAAGATATCAACAAATTATTCCTTCTTTCTTTCCTTCTTCCTTTCCTTCTCGTTTTCTTTAATATCTTTCAGATACAAACACACACACACACACATGCACACATACACACACACACACACGCTCTCTCTCACTTTCTCCCCATTCCTCACCCTCTTGTACTATCTTATATCTCTCCCCACCCCTGCACACTCAATAATACTATAAAAAGAGTCAAAATTCCTACGAAAGTTCTATTTGACAACTCCACTAGAGTGGACGAAAGCGCTATTATATGATATATGATTTATAAAAACATGTAACATACTAATAAATATCTGTAAATATAAAGCCATCCAGATTTCAGAGTATCTCATTTCTTTATATATATATATATATATATAACGAAATAGTAAATAAAACATATGCATATATACATACATATATGTACATACCTACATCTATATGTATATATACATGCATATATAGGTGCAGGACACCAAAAAAACGTCAAACACAATGAGAAACGAAAACATAAAAACAGAACCGTGGAAACGGACATTTTTTTTAACAACGAAAAAACATTGTACAAGACATACGACACAAGGAAAATTCCCCTTCTTCAGCCGCCCCCGTTTCATCTACTCCGCGTTTCGAAGCGTGGAGTAGGCAAAACGAAGGCGTTTTTTTTTTGGTGTCATGCACCTATATATGCATGTATATATATATATAGATTAGGTACGTACATATATGTATGTATATATGCATATGTTCTATTTACTATTTTGTTATTATATGACGAAACCCCACGCATCCTCTTCCAAGTAAGTTTTATCTATCTATCTATCTATCTATCTATCTATCTATCTAGTCTATCTATCTATCTATATATATATAATACACACACACACACCACACACACACACCACACACATATATATATATATATATATATATATATTATATATATATATATATACGCGTACACATCCATACACGAACGCAGATATATATATATATGCATATAAAACAAAGTGCACGCCCATGAGACCACCACCACCACCACTATCTCCATCAACCTTCAGCTTACATGTTAGTATAACGGGAATGTTTTACCATTTTAAAAAATTTGGAATAAAATAAAAAAACAGCTACAATATTTTTGCCATATTTTCTCCCAGAAATAACGGCTGTGCGTGTGTGTTTGCGTGTGCGTGCGTGTGTGTGGGTCGGTGGATTTGTGTGCTAGTGTTTCTATGTGTGTGTCTGAGGCTATGTGTGAATATGCATGCTTCTGTATACGTGTATATAAGGGGGAGGGATGGACGCGGGGGTTATTGAAAGAAGTTTATGAAATGAAATATCTTATAAAAAAATAAACGAAATTAAAATATAAAATGATTGTAATGAAATATAAAATAAATTATTATGATGGCGTGACTGTATGTGTGCGCATGCGTGTGTGGGTGTGTGCGTGCGTGTGGGGTTGTGCGTTGGTTTACTTGTATGAGTGTCTGCTTAAGTGCATATCTATCTATCATCTATCTATCTATCTATCTATCTATCTATCTATCTTTCTATCTATCTATCTTTCTATATATATGTATGCATACACACACAAACACACACACACATTTATAAATCTGTGCGTGTATATGTATATATATATTTGTATATATGTGTGTGCTTGTGTGTGTGTTATATATATATATATATATATACAAGGTACGATGGGTAAATTGTCGCCATTTTATATTCTCACTTTCGTGCATGCACATGGTTTGTTTTTGATTTTGTCAACTATAATGTATAGTTGGGCACCGTTTGTGAGAATAACAGGATCATGACGCAATTCTCTCTAATTTGGCAACGATATACTGTACTGCTTGGCATTCGCGCCGGTAGTCCAATACGAACTTTTCAGGTTTGGTTGTGAACCTGAGGACAGTCTAGAGGATTCGGATAGAGTTGGATGAGTTTAATTTTGATTACGAAGGTGCAGCGACTCGGAAAACTCAGTCTGCTCGTTCTGACAAGAAAAGAACTCCTGAATTTGTTGATGAGATCCAGGCCATGATTGACAACAATTCCTCCAAGTCAATCAGGTCCATCGTCAGGGACATGGGAGTGTCTGAGTTTCTTATCAGGCAGGTAGTGCATGAAGACATTCAGTATTCTCATACAAGATGAAAAAGGGTAAATTTTTATCCCAAGCCTTCAACGACAAGAGGAAAAACCTCGCTTCGAAGCTTTTGAAGAAACTCATGCATCTCCTCCAACCGAACATGCTTTGGCTTTTCTCAGACAAGAAAAATCTTTGCAGGATCAGATGGTAAAGACAGAATAACCGTTGGCTTGCCATACCCCCAAAACATGTACCGCGAGTGATAAAAATCAAATATCCATTCAATATCATGGTGATTGGAGTGATCGCTACTGATGGTGAAGTTATCTCTCCATTCATCTTCCCACACGGCCTCAGACTCAATACAAAGATCTACATTAAGCGCCTGGAGGAGGGTAGTGCTTCCTTGGGTCAAGAGGATGGTTGCTGGGAATCACTAGGTCTGGCAACAAGACTCTGCACCATTCCACTCCAGCAGGAAAACCCAATCTGGGCTTTCAAACAATTTCTGCGACCACATCACTTCTAACATTTGACCACCTAACTACCCAGACTGCAACCCCCTTGGTTATTATGTGTATGGCGCAGTTGAGCGCGATACCAACAAAACTCCTTGCAACACCAAAGATGAAAGGATGGCAAGGATTATGGCTGCATTTACCAACTTAAACAAGGAGACCGTCCAGAAGAGTTTCTGGAGATTCCGATGCCGTCTGGAGGCCCTGGTTGAAGACAATGGCGATTTTATTGAATAAATTTACTGTTTAGTAGTTCAAGATATTTTTATGTAACCTCGGTAAATATATCTATTAAAATGAGATGTCAGAGTTATTTTCATTCTTGCGTAATTTAGGCGACAATTTATTCACCGCACCCTGTATATATGCGTATATTCATATATATACATGTATATATATATATATATATATATATATATATATATATATATATATACAATATATAAGTTCAGTTGAATAAGGTACTTAAGTTAAAGGCACCAGAATTTAGTATGGTATTATCCATATAATTCAAAATGGGGTGATAATAATCAAAATAAGCAACAAGGATATCCAGAGGTAATGCAGTACGATCGTTTCATGCGACTCCATTTAATTGAACAATGAAAATATTACCTCAATTTTTTAAATGTGGAGCAATCTTCAGCCGCACAGAAAAAAATATCGGTTACAACTATGATGCTGTTGATGAAACATGTTCTTCATCTATCTACTTATACTCTTTGTGATTTTGGACAATAA
>NC_042997.1:109549179-109554179 GCF_006345805.1 Octopus sinensis | reverse complement strand
TATATATGTGCATATGTATATATTTATGTGTGTGTCTTTGTGTCTGTTTTTCCCTCTCCCCATCGCTTGACAGCCGATGTCGGTGTGTTTATGTCCCCGTAACCTAGCCGTTCGGCAGAAGAGACCGATGATATAAGTGCCAGGCTTACAAAGAATAAGTCCTGGGATCGATTTCTTCGACTAAAAAGCGGTGCTCCAGCATGGCCACAGTCAAATAACTGAAACAAGTGAAAGAAAAGAACAAATAATAGTGATTCCGAATTTTGGTGCAAGGGGAGTAATTTCGGGTGAGGGGATAAGCCGATTAGATCGACCGCAGTTTTTAACCGACTTATTTTATCGACCTCGAAAGAATAAAAAAGCTAAGCCGTCCTCGGTGGAATTTGATCTCAGAACGTAAAGGCGAACGTAAGGCTGGTAAGTATTTTGCCCGGTGTGCTAACAACTCTGCCGGATCACTGCCTTAAATACAAATAGTATTAAAAGTTGTTTTAAAAAATGGTAGCAGCTCTTTTTTGATATTCGAAGACTCAGAACCGTGTATCACTCGCTGGTAAACTTGTGAAATTCTGAAATAGAATTTCGATCTTTATTCTTTAATAAGCTTCTGTGATCGCTCGCTGAAATATCGAAGTAACATAACTAATATTTTGTTTGGTTATTTATAGAATAGGTGTTTAGTTGATGAGAACGAATAAGTTCTTATGATATGAATGTAACCGAAATATAGCGATTAGTTGATGAGGGAGCATAAAGTTTGCATTGAGTTAGTTGTCATGAAATAGGGAATGAGCTCTCCCCGTGTGTACAGCAAGAAAAAAAAGGAAAAAAAAAAAGGAAAAAAAAGAAAAAACACAACCAACTACAATTGAAATAATTAGATATACAAGAAAGGGTATTTATCGGAGTGGGAAAGCTTACACACCCCCTACTGTTTGATTATTGACACTACTATTACTATACTACTACTACTACTACTACTACTACTACTACTACTACTACTACTACTACTACTACTACTACTACTACTCTCTTTGTTCCCCTACACAAAACCAATCCCAGTTAAAGTCGTCCAGGTTCCGCAATGTCTCCTTCCCATTTCATTCACTAACACATTACTGAGACCCACCCACCCACACACACACACACAGATCCAGCATTTTGCATTGAAAAGCTCCTATACAGTTATCGGCTACCATTCGCCATCTTGGCAGTGCATTTATAAGCAACACACCTGATGAAGTGCCGGCACACATCAGCGGCTGCATCATATTTTTTTACGTAACTACTTAAAAAGATAATTTTTGTGATGACATAACACTAAAAACTCAGCAACTTTCGGCTATTACCACAGCACAGAAACGAGTGATGTTATTTGTACTTTAAACCTTTTTATTCTTGTTGCATACACAAACACACGCAGACACAACATTAACAACACTACACTAACACTTTCCTACCACCACCACCACCACCACCACCACCACTACCGCCACAATGTGTGTGTGTGTATCTCTTCTATTTTTTAAAATTATTATAAATGTTCCACTCAGGAAGGAACTGGTTTCCAACATAGATACAAGGCCCATCATTGGGATGTAGTCAACACAGAAAAATCCACATTTGGAACTTGAGAAAAGTCTCGCATATTTTTACTGTTCCACTCACAGATTACACTTATAATGTACGAATTAGCTGATCGATTTCTCTTTCTGAAGATCCCAATTTATCCAGATTCTCCTTTAAGAATTTACTAACAAAACCCATTGCTCCAATTATTATTGGTATGAATATAAATTCATAGTCTGGTATATAGATGCTGGAGGTTTCGAAGCAGTTACCCATAGATATCCTCTTTTTCTTTGATTTTTAAAGAGATATTTATATCTGCAGGGCTCCTAACCTCTATGATGGCACATACCTTTGCCCCTCTGTCCCAAACAACAATATCCGGCCTATTATGTTTACATTTTACAGAAGTTTTGATGGGAATATTCCACCAGGATTCCTTGAGTTGGTGTTTATGAATGTGTGTATGCATGTATATATTTGTATATATATATATATATAAACATATATATATATATATATATATATATATAAGGTTAGCTGAGTTAGAGGTACATAACCCATGTTTAACCATGGGCATACATACATTCAAGCATATTATGCTCATAAATTATAGGTAAAGACAAGGATAAACATGAGTTTATCAAGAATCAAAATTTAAAGTAAACAGGAAATGGAGATATATTGATGAAAATCAAATATTATTTATTATTAAATATTAGTTGATGTAAGTGAATTGTTGTTCATCAATATCTCTCCATTTTCTGTTTTCTGTATATATATATATATATATATATATATATATATATATGGTATGCTCCCACTTGGTATGCTCCCACTTTCAGTGTTTTCAAATCCAAACCAAGGAGTTCTGAGCTGATGATAGAAATGTCGAGTTGACTAATCTTGAAACGTACGTTCTCAAATAACCTTTGCATTTGATTTTTTAATGTCTTACCCCCATACTTTCGTGAGTTGAATTGAGCAAACACTATATGAGAGAGATTTTCTTTAAGTATTAGAAATAGTTTTAAAAAAGTTTTTTTTAGCTACTATTTCTAAGAGTTCAGTATGTGGCAAAGTAATTTATTTTACTAAGCTCTTTTATATAATGTAATAATTTGAATTCGCCTTAAATGGTCCCTTTACATACTGAATACTTGGTGAATTGATAATAATTAATTAATTTTACCCTCAATTGTTGAAATTATAATTCATCTCTCTCTATTTATATGCTTCGGATTTTACCGAAAAAGCATAGTGTTTACTGATTTTAACCCACGCTGGAGGAAAGGGGAGAGCAGAAATTCTTCGCTTGCATATTTTGGGTTTGCTGGCACTGTTAGTTTCGAGCAGATCTTCAGAAGCGATAAGAAGCCGAAAGGGTATGCTCCCACTTTCAGTGTTTTCAAATCCAAACCAAGGAGTTCTGAGCTGATGATAGAAATGTCGAGTTGACTAATCTTGAAACGTACGTTCTCAAATAACCTTTGCATTTGATTTTTTAATGTCTTTACCCCCATACTTTCGTGAGTTGAATTGAGCAAACACTATATGAGAGAGATTTTCTTTAAGTATTAGAAATAGTTTTTAAAAAAGTTTTTTTTTAGCTACTATTTCTAATGAGTTCAGTATGTGGCAAAGTAATTTATTTTACTAAGCTCTTTTATTAATGTAATAATTTGAATTCGCCTTAAATGGTCCCTTTACATACTGAATACTTGGTGAAATTGATTAATAATTAATTAATTTTACCCTCAATTGTTGAAATTATAATTCATCTCTCTCTATTTAATGCTTCGGATTTTACCGAAAAAGCATAGTGTTTACTGATTTTAACCCACCTGGTGGAAAGGGGAGAGCAGAATTCTTCGCTTGCATATTTGGATTTGCTGGCACTGTTAGTTTCGAGCAGATCTTCAGAAGCGATAAGAAGCCGAAAGGGTATGCTCCCACTTTCAGTGTTTTCAAATCCAAACCAAGGAGTTCTGAGCTGATGATAGAAATGTCGAGTTGACTAATCTTGAAACGTACGTTCTCAAATAACCTTTGCATTTGATTTTTGAATGTCTTTACCCCCATACTTTCGTGAGTTGAATTGAGCAAACACTATATGAGAGAGATTTTCTTTAAGTATTAGAAATAGTTTTAAAAAAGTTTTTTTAGCTACTATTCTAATGAGTTCAGTATGTGGCAAAGTAATTTATTTTACTAAGCCCTTTTATATAATGTAATAATTTGAATTCGCCTTAAATGGTCCCTTTACATACTGAATACTTGGTGAATTGATTAATAATTAATTAATTTTACCTCAATTGTTGAAATATATATATATATATATATATATATATATATATATATATATTAATTGAGACTTAGTTGAATTAGGTACTTAAGTTGAAGCACAAAGTCAGTCCGGTATATCCACGCAGCTCGAAGTAAGGTGAATAAAATCAAAATAAACAACAGGATATCAAGTAGTAATGCAATACGACCGATTCAAGTGACTCGAACAATCCAATCATTACAACAATTTGAATGTAGTGCTACCTTCAGCTCCACAAATAAATAAATAGTATTTTAACAAGTAGGACACATTAATTTTTTTTTTTTTTAATATTTTAACAGAGCAAGTTCACTGAACCCCTTTCATACATATATACATATATACATACATACATGTATATATATATATATATATATATATATATATAATATATATATATATATATATATATATATATATATATATGTGATAGATCGTTAGCTACTACACACATTTTTTTTCTTTCCTTGTTTCTCTCCCTGTTTTTTCTGTGTCTCTTTCTGTAGAAGAGCGTAGGCTCGAAACGTAAAATGCTTTTTTCTATTCCTGAGCGTTATACTAAACATCTGTTTGTTTTGTTTTGTACACCACCCGGCTTCGTCTTTTGCTTTTTTCGTTAACTCTCCCTATATATATATATATATATATATATATATATATATATATATATATATATATATATAGAGAGAGAGAGAGAGAGAGAGAGAGAGAGATACATAGATACATAGATAGAAATCCAAAAATTAATGAATGGAGTAGATAAAATCTAGGCTGGATATGTTTCATAGCTAGTGGAACCTCGGAAGTAGTAATTATCCAAACGAGGGGGTGGGTGGAGACCGCAAGCTACTCTTCAGGCCAAGGATCCCTTCATTATATGAAGTTTACATTAACTCGCAGGGGGTTCGATCGAAATGCATAGAAAGCAGATTTGGAGAGGAAAACAAGCCAGAACAGCATGGTTACATCTACGGTTATACCATAGATCTATCTATGATATTGAACGATAAATGTAATCATTTTTTGCAGACTATCTTGACTTCAAGTTGTTCCATCTTGACTTCAAGTTGAAAAATTTGTTTTTCGGATTTTCTGGTTTGTCAGT
>NC_042997.1:109539179-109544179 GCF_006345805.1 Octopus sinensis | reverse complement strand
TCCGTAAAAGTCTTCTCCAACACCAAAGCTCGAATGCATTAATTCTCTTCTGTTTAACTTTCTTTAGTGATCAGGTCTCACATCCATATGTTGCTATTGGGAAGACAATTGCATTCACCAATCTGCATGTGGTAGCGAGACTGATGTTTCTACTCTTCCAGACCTAGATAGATATACCTCAATATTATTTACAAATTTTTATTGTGAAAGTTTGAATCTAGTTGTGATCAATTTTACTTCACCCCGTTATTAAAAAAACGCACCATCTTGTTTAAGCCTTTATATAAGGAGACAGAAAGAGTTGTTAAACGATGACGAATATATGTTTCTTTATTACCCACAAGAGGCTAAACATAGAAAGGACAAACAAGGACAGACAAACGGATTAAGTCGATTACAGTCGACCCCACTGCGTAACTGGTACTTAATTTTATCGACCCCTAAAGGATGAAAGGCAAAGTCGACCTCGGCGAAATTTGAACTCAGAACGTAACGGCAGACGAAATACGGCTACGCATTTCACCCGGCGTGCTAAAGGTTCTGCCAGCTCGCCGCCTTTAACGATGACGAATATAATCTTTTAAACTTCTCTGCCTTGTACGTGAGACAATTCTGCAAATGTTTCTGCTCTTATTGAGTCTCTTCAGAGAAGTCTCGTGGTCTCAAAATAATTTAATTTTTAGATGTAATTACCCTTACTGAAATGTAATTAACGTTAAACCAATGAATTGTTATTTTCCAGAAATGGAAGGCGTTCTGTGAAAGCTACGAAGTATTATTTATTTACGAAGTATTATTTATAATTAATCATAATTAATTATAATTAAAATATTCGGATATAATGTCTTCTTTTGAAATACAGTCTGATTTGAGTTTTTGAAGTCGGTGTGTCGTGTAATGAATAACTTTGAAGCCTTTGGCATTTTTCTCTACGCAGGGTGTCTGGCAGAGACTATAGCAAGACTATAAATTGGTTAAAGACACGGAGGGCGACACCAGCTGCCGTCGTAGCTTCCAGTATCCCGTGGTGATGACAACCTCACGAAAGGATCACTAGTACAAACTTCCAACTGAGTTCCTCGTCGTGGCAGGAAGAGAATTGAATCCGCAGAAACACCAAAGAGACACCGAACAGCTTCTTTTACATTTTAGCTATTGTCAAAGAGGACTTTTTCCAGAAAATTAGTACTGACTACTACTACTACTACTACTACTACTACTACTACTACTACTACTACTACTACTACTACTACTACTACTACTACTACTACTACTGCTGCGCTGCTGCTGCTGCTGCTGCTGCTGCTACTACTACTACTACTACTACTACTACTACTGCTGCTGCTGCTGCTGCTACTACTACTAATAATAATAATGATGCAAAATACATCAAACAAAGAGCAAAGAGGGCTTGCATGAATAATATGGAAGACAACTGGAAGCGTAAACTCCTGCATGAAAAATACTCTAGCCACCTGTCTAAGCTAGATATTGATCAAACACACCAATGGCTACAGGGGACAGGTCTGAAAGGGGAAACAGAAGGTTTTGTTATTGCAGTGCAAGGTCAGAGCTTACCTACCAGAAATTACCTTAAAGATGGATCTGACCCCTCATGCAGAATTTGTGGAAAATTCACAGAGACGATTGATCATGTTGTTTCTGGCTGCCCAGTCCTCACTGAAAAGGAGTACCTCATAAGACATGACAGACTGTGGCAGTACATCTACTGAATGCTTGTAAATACTACAAAATTAAATCCCATGATAAGTGGTACGGGCACCATCCAACAGATATAATAAATGGTGAGGGCGTCACCATACTTTGGATCTTCCCAATACAAACAGACAGAGAAATTGACAGTAGTCGACCAGACATTGTGATCAAGGACTACAAGAGAGGAACTTGTCTGTTAATAGATGTGTCAGTCCCACAATATCAAAATATCTCAAGAAAAGAATACAAAAAGCTTTCTTACTATAAAGATCTGCAAATTGAAATACTTCGATAATACCAGTAGTAATTGGTACGTTGGGAATGATAAAGAAGGGAGCTGAGAAGTATGTTAAGCAACTGCCTGGTAACTCCAATCTCCGTGAGCTACAAAAGATAACCTTGATGGGTACAGCCCGTATACTACGGAAAACACTCTCCATCTAAAGTGGAATAAATGTGGTGATAATTTTAGTATGCATAGCAAAACAAAAGTGCCCTTGCTATTCTTGGCCTCTGGAGGATGTCCGGTACTAAGGTAGCTGAAATAAAGTTATAATGAAAAGAAATATAATAATAATAATATAATAATAATAATAATAATAATAAAATAATAATAATAATAATAATAATAATAATAATAATAGTGTCCCTTCCTACACCAGTCACTTGTATACAACCAAAACCAATCCTAAACTACCAGTAATGTTTCTAATTCTAATAAGACCAGTTCTTTCACACAGCCCTTCTTCTAGAACTGATATCAATTCAGAATGGCCCATGGTCGCAGTTTATTCATGATGCTGGCTATTATTTATCAATCCGGGGAAATGTATAAATCACATATTCAACGTCACGTCGTTCGTCATTAAAAAGTATACAGAACATGTGATAGTAAAGTCCCCAGTAATACATTATGGGAGCATTATATATTTGACGAATGTTTCATAAATTTGCGGAACAAATTCATAAACGAAATACTATTGCACCACCACCACCAACAACAACAACAACAATACAAACTTTACAAAAACTAAACATATAAACAAACTCTCCAACAACTGAACATGCAATTTATTTCTCAAACTTAAAAATGTCAGCAGGGAAACAGCAAACTCGTCAGAAACATTTCCTCTTTTAGTCTTCAAAATTCTTCGCAATTCTTTCTTTTCTCGGCTATTTTAATTAAGTCACTAATTGTCTCTCTGTTACTTCTTCATTTCTTGGAGAATACCATGCTCAGTTAATTCTTCCTGTCTTTCCTTCCTTCTTTCTTTCTCTTAGTTATTCATTCTTTTCATTCCTTCTTTTCCTCCATTTTTTCCCCTTTTTCCTCAGCTCCCTTTCTCTTTTCATTCCATGCTTTATCTAAACCCTTCCTGCTTCCCCACCATGTTCCTTCCATTCTTGCTTTATTTCCGTTCTTATTTCTTCTTTCAGCTTTTCTGACTCTGTCTGTCTGTCTGTTTATCTATCTATCTGTCTATCAATCCATCCATCCATCCATTCATCCATCCATCCATCCATCCATCCACCCATACATACATATATGCATGTGTATGTGTATACACACACACACACGTATATATACATGTTGTCGCGAAAATTGAAATGGAACAAACATACTGATGAAATCCAGACTTGCCTGTGAATTTGCCAAAACCAGAATGAAAATAAATCATCTGCGTTATATGAATGACCTCAACGTTTGTGCAAAAAGTTAAAAAGACCTGGATTTCTCTAATCTAAACAGTAAAAGTATTCTGCAAGAATACTGGAATGCGCTCTGTGGTAAATAGGTTCACGATTTTAATTATGGAGAGAAACCGAAACATACACTCTGTCGCTTAAAATATCATTTGATAATAGCGGAATAATGAAGGTTAAAAGTTCGTAGGGATGTTTCAAGACGACAGGAAGGAGAAGTGAGAGATAGAAAAGGAAGAGGGGGAGGATCAGCAGCACAAGAAGAAGAAGAAGAAGAAGAAGAAGAAGAAGAAGAAGAAGAAGAAGAAGAAGAAGAAGAAGAAGAAGAAGAAGAAGAAGAAGAAGAAGAAGAAGAAGAAAATACACAATTAGGAGAACACCGGAGACGTTTAACATGTGTGAGAGCGATAAAATACTGTTCTGAAATCTATCCAAAAACATCGGAAAAAAGACATCATATGGATCCTAAAATAACTGACAAAGTGTTAGACAATACCCGAGTAAGTAATACTCATTAAAAGTATCGGACTATATCCGAGTATGTAATACTCATAAAAATTTATGTCCATTTTCCAAACGAAATAATGCATTTTAACTGTGTGTCATCTCCATCGCTCGCACAATCACGTGTAAACACGCTCGCCACGTTATGATCAAATCCCATCAGACCATCTCCGTCCCAAACTAACATGTATAAAAAAAGTTTTAAATAGACTAAATCAAACTTGTATTATTCAACGCAAGGATAACAAACGGGAAGTACGTACTTTAAAATTGTTACACAAAAAGTACGGAAAACTACACCTGCAAAACTATTTAACACCAGAAATGAACGTCCCCTACGAAAATGACGACCATCAAAATAAAGGGCAGACATTATTTCTCATGTTCCGCAAATAAATTAAAAAACCGCATAAATGGACACGCGAGAAATATATTTCAATCCCACGCGCTTATTTTACAGCTGTGCTCTACCCACAGAACGAAAACACAGCAACACATACATATAAAATCTGGAAAAAAAATAACCTAGGTAAAAATTTGGATACAGCAATGAACCCGAATAAACTAGCTAACACACGAAGATATATTCTCAATTAAAAAAAATATATATCAGAAATAGAACACTTAAATTCATTAGAAAATTGTAGATAGTAAAAACAAAGCAAAGAAGGCTTGCATGAATATCGAAAACAACTGGAAGGGTAAACTCCTTCATGGAAAATACCCTAACCACCTGTTAGAAAAGGTTATATATACAACATATCGAAGGTGGTAGAGGCTTTATACAGCTAGAAAACTATTACTAAATAACCACCATAGGACTACAGAAATACCTACTTCAGAAGCAAGGAAAACTGATACAAATAGCTACAAAACACAAACAAAACAAAAAAAGTGTTTTCTGTCTTTAAGGAAGCTGACAAATACAAAAAAAAGAAGCCATAGTACCTAACAACTATGAAGAAAAAGAAGAAACAACAAAAGCTATAAAACAACTGAAATCCAAACTAAAACTGGAACAGCAACGTATCATGGTAAAACGATGGCAAAAAAAGCCCCTAGATGGCAAATGCTGG
>NC_042997.1:109531679-109534179 GCF_006345805.1 Octopus sinensis | reverse complement strand
GAACGGTACAGAAACATCTACCGAATATAAGTAGCTATTCAAGTCGAGGGAGACACCGCCACCCAATCCCAGACTGAAGAAATTTGAGGACGACTTGTGGGACATTGTAAGGAGCGTTAAATTCCGTAAATCGCCCCTTAGGAATAAACACCTTAGATACCTCAACAAAATTGCCAAAGATATAAACAGCTCAGACGCTATCCTGGTCCAATCAGATAAAACCAGGAATACATACAAGCTAGCAAAAAAACAGTATTTAGAATTGCTCACGAAGGAAATACAGAAGAATTACAGAACTACAAATAAGGATACACTTAGAAAAGCCAACTTGGAAATTAAGAAAATCATGGTTACCCATGGTTTGCAAATGAAAACACAACCACTCAACCCAAGGCAACCAAGATTCATCGTCAAGGACCATAAACCAAACTTCCAAACCAACCCAGGATTAAGGCTCATTTGCCCTTCTAGTTCGACATCGGTTCCATAAGTAAGTACAATTTAGATAAATACATACCTAGATTAGTTAATAAGCTTAAACTCAAAATATGGTCTAACTCCACTCAAGTCGTAGAATGGCTCTCTTCCATTTCTAATAAAAATAGCACTAAATTCATTCAATTCGATATTTCCAATTTCTACTCTTCGATAAACCCCATCGTGCTCAATAAGGCCCTGTGGCACGCACATAACAAGGCAGGGCTGACAAGGGAGGAAATTAATATAATTCTAGCCGCTAGAAAATCCTTCATTCAATTCGATAAGTTATGGGTCCGAAAGGATACTCCCAACGCGTTCGATGTGCCAATGGGAAGCTCAGATAGCGCCCAGGTAGCCGATTTGGTCGGAATCTATATTCCATATGAATTAGCCGACCAATTCCCGGACATCTGCGGCGGTCTGTATCGAGACTATTGTCTTTTTTACCTACAGAATGCCCCTAACAGTAGGATACAGAAGACTAAAAATAGATTAGTTAGATTTTTCAGCAGGATGGGCATGAGCATAATTTTTGACAACGAACTAACTAAGGCCAATTTCTTAGATGTTACCCTAAATTTGCATAATAATTCTTACTTCCCTTACCATAAGCCGTCTACGAACCTAAAATATGTCAGTATTTTCAGTAACCATGCAAAAACTATCACCGATAATTTGGTTAAAAATATATCCTTAAGACTATCTAAGTTATCAGCAAATGTCGACATTTTAAAACAGAAAGCAGAATTTTATAATGCCGCCTTGTCAAAGGCCGGTTATAGTGATAAGGTATCATATATCGATCCGGCCCATCTGCCCATCAAGATAAGATAACTTCTAATAATAATATAAATAACATAAATAGTGATTTCAGCTCTAGCAACGTCGACACAAATATATTTTACAATAATAACTTACGAACCAGGCGAGGCCAGCGTAAACCTAAACCCATTCTACAACACAGAAATATACCCTTTAATGTAAATGTCAACACTCTCAGCCATTCCATGAACAAAAAAAACTATATCTGGTTTGTGATTCCTTTCGGGAGACAAATCAGGTCTAATCTCCCTTTACAATTCCGAGAAGCCGTTAATAAGAATTTTCCTAGGAATTCTAGATACTACTCCACTATAAATTCGCATAAAGTAAGAATAGCATTCTCAAATACTAAAAGTCTTTCGCAGATAATAGCTTCCCACAATAATAAGCTGCTAAATAGGGTCTCTCCACCCATGAATAGCGACACCGCCCTTACCCATTCCAACGTAACATACAATAATAATAATAATAATAGAAGTAGTATGGATATTAGCAACATTCATAGCAGCATTAGCGTTAGCAATAGTAATAATGATAATAACATTAGCCAGATTATTAACAGTGGCGGTGTTAGTGGTAATAGTACCAGCATTCTTAATAACAGTTATATTATTGATGATAACAATCGCAGCATTCATATAGCCAGGGAATTTGCCGACGATATTACAACTAATAGTAATGATAATAAGATGAATAGTATCGTGGCCAAAGCCACCAACAATTTTTACACCCATCACAACAATAAAAACTCTGTCTTAGTATCGGAAACCAACCCCAACAGATTAAAGTTCTTATCCCAAGATTCCAAAATTAGAAACACCACTTACCAATGCAAAATCTCTTCTGGAACCGATGTCTACTTCTATATTGGCGCAACCTCTTCTAAATTAGCCCAAAGGATCTCCAACCATTATTCCACTTTCAGAGATAAGAGAAAGCAACACAGCACGGGGCTAAGCAAATTAGTCTGGCGTCTGAAGAACAATAACACTACGTTCAAGCTCGAATGGTCCATTTTGTCGGTCCTTCCCGTTTGACAAATTTTGTGGCATCTGTCATTCCGAACTTTTTCATATTTTGTTCGCCAAAGGCCCTTTAATAAACATAATCGTCGAAAGATCCTACAGGTGTTTACACTGGAAAAGACACACCTTTCACTCATATAAATAGTGACTAATATAGATAACCCCTCGATTTC
>NC_042997.1:109524179-109529179 GCF_006345805.1 Octopus sinensis | reverse complement strand
CAAAGACTCTATTACTTGATCGGGATATATTCACGTAGACTAATGTTTTCTTCTTACCATTATAAAAAAGAACTTGATTACATGATCTGAATGTTTTTATGTAAACTATTTTTTGACTCATCACAGCCGATACACAAAGCCTCGAACCTTTTCTCATCATTGTCAAAGACTTTATCATTTGATTGGAATACATTTTTGTAAAACAAATTTTTGACACCACAGAGGATACACAAAACTTCACACTTTACTTTTGAAATAAAAAAAGTGAAACCGGTTAAGTTGATAAATACTATATATATATATGTGTGTGTGGTTGTTTATTCCTTATGCAAAGTCTGGCCACATCTTGTACTCAAACCATAAATCCATCATTGTGTCTGATGTGGCTTTCTAAACTAGACAATGTATTGAAAAGACACCCACATAGATTGCATATCCCATTTGGACCACCATGAGGTGCAGTTAAGTTCCGATCTTTGTGGATCTTCAAATGTCTTTTGAGGCCTCGAATTAGATTTGCAGAGCTCATAGCATAACACGGCATTTGTTAACTCCAATAGGAGAGCAATGTTTTAATGTATTTTAGAGTACAAGCTGTTATGGATACCATTAGATGCAGGTAATTGTGTCGCTGTGCACTTTCCGTATTTCTATGGCAGCTCGATGTTCTTGTTACCGATTTCCTTTTGTCTTTTCTATAACCTGTAAACCTCCTGACACGGATCTAAATAACGTGTTAATACAACCTTTCTATGAACAAACAGTAAATTTTTTCATTCCTATTCTGCTAGCTTAAACATTTAAATCTGCGTAAATACATTTGGAGTTTGTATTTTGACTAGTTTCTGAGACCAACCAGATCAGACATATGCT
Source organism: Octopus sinensis (assembly GCF_006345805.1). Classification (NCBI taxonomy): domain Eukaryota; kingdom Metazoa; phylum Mollusca; class Cephalopoda; order Octopoda; family Octopodidae; genus Octopus; species Octopus sinensis. The sequence goes on along the minus strand of NC_042997.1, from coordinate 109,528,306 downwards.
CAGACACGCAAACAAACCGGGAAAACAAAAGAAAGTCCTAATTTGTTTGAGGGTCAGAATGTTGGCTGCAGTAGATAATCGTAATGATATATGAGATGGGATGCTGAATAATAAAGCAGGGTGTGAAGGGATCGGTGTTTGATAGGGTGAGACTTAAGAATATATGGCATTAAAAGAACAACGTTTATTCATGTCGACATGGGACCAAAAGTAAAAGAAAAAGAAGACGAATATGTAGGCATGATTATGTAGTGAGAAGTTTACTTCCCAACCACATGGTTCCGGGTTCAGTCCCACAGTGTGGAATCTTGGACAAATGTCTTCTACGATAACCACAGGCCGACTAAAACATTATCAATGGATTTGGTAGACGGAAGCTGAAAGAATTTCGATACATACACACACATACACACACACTCACACACACACACATATATATCTATGAGTGTGTGTGCTTTAGTTTGTGTTTGTCCCTATCATTGACCGACAACCGGTGTTGGCATGTTTATTCTCCCGTAACTTAGCGGTCCAGTAAGCAGACCGATAGAATAGGTACTGGAGTCGATTCGTTCGACTAAAAATCCTACGTGGTGGTGATCGTGCTCCAGCATGGTCGAAGTTTAATGACTAAAACATTAAAAAGATAAAAGATGCGGTAAAATAGCCCAAAAAACAAAGACAGGGTGTATGAGGTTTACGCTGGGGAAATTTAGAAGTTTGGAACTTTTCGAGCATAAACTCTTCTTCGAAAAAACAGATGAGATCGGAAAAAAATGGAGGGAAAAGGACAAACGTGTTTCGATGTAATGACTGGGGGAGGAAGAACTGAGAGTGTGGTGTGCAGGCGACAGCAATAACCTGAGATGCGTGTGAAAGAGAAAGTACGTTTGTGCGTGTGTGCATGAAGGTCAGGTGTGTCATATGCATATGTGTATATATTCATATATAGACATGCATAAATACATATACACACATATACATATATACACATACACATTCGTACATATATGTGTGTATATATATATGTAAGTATGTATGTATGTATGTATATATGTATGTACGTACCAAAATTTACATCAGAAGATGGAATAAAGAAGCATGCTCTCATGTTTATTCCATACAACTGTTTCTGTGCAGCTGAAAGTTGCTGAGTTTTCATTGTCAAATCATTACATAAATTATTTAATAAGTAATTACATAAATGGTCCAGTAACAACTGTGTACCGGCGCTTCATCAGGTGCTGGATCATGTTCAGTTTCCCATCTCTTTATATGCCACTTTGCACTGACAAGCTTATCGATTCTATAAGAATGAAATCTTATTCTTAAAGATTCTATAATCGAGTCGGTAAAATGTGTTTTGCTGAAGAACACTTCGCACCGCTCGGTTCGGGAATGCGAACCAACAACCTACCAATTGCGAGTGAAATACCTCTCCCTAAACACTACTCCCCCAAACTTCCCATGTATTTAAATATATATATATACAGATATATATATATTACCATATATATATTATATATATATATATTACATTATTAAAAGGGCTTAGTAAAATAAATTACTTTGCCGCATACTGAACTCATTAGAAATAGCAGCCACCAAAAAAAACTTTTTAAAAACTATTTCTAATACTTAAAGAAAACCTCTCTCATATAGTGTTTGCTCATTCAACTCACGAAAGTATGGGGGTGAGACATTAAAAAATCAAATGCAAAGGTTTTTTGAGAACGTACGTTTCAAGATTAGTCAAACTCGACACTTCTATCATCAGCTCAGAACTCCCTGGTTTGGATTTGAAAAAACTGAAAGTGGGAGCAATACCCTTTCGGTTCTTATCGCTTCTGAAGATCTGCTCGAAACTAACAGTGCCAGCAACTCAAATATGCAAGCGAAGAATTTCTGCTCTCCCCTTTCCACCAGCGTGGGTTAAAATCAGCAAACACTATGCTTTTTTCGGTAAAATCCGAGGCATTTAAATAGAGAGAGATGAATTATAATTTCAACAATTGAGGGTAGAATTAATTAATTAATCATTTCACCAAGTATTCAGTATGCAAAGGGACCATTTAAGGCGAATTCAAATTATTACATTTATAAAAGGACTTAGTAAAATAAATTACTTTGCCGCATACTGAACTCATTAGAAATAGCAGCCAAAAAAAACTTTTTAAAAACTATTTCTAATCCTTACTTAAGAAAACCTCTCTCATTAGTGTTTGCTCAATTCAACTCACGAAAGTATGGGGGTAGAGACATTAAAAAATCAAATGCAAAGGTTAATTTGAGAACGTACGTTTCAAGATTAGTCAAACTCGACACTTCTATCATCAGCTCAGAACTCCCTGGTTTGGATTTGAAAACACTGAAAGTGGGAGCATACCCTTTCGGCTTCTTATCGCTTCTGAAGATCTGCTCGAAAACAACAGTGCCAGCAAACTCAAATATGCAAGCGAAGAATTTCTGCTCTCCCCTTTCCACCAGCGTGGTTTAAAATCAGCAAACACTATGCTTTTTTCGGTAAAATCCGAGGCATTTAAATAGAGAGAGATGAATTATAATTTCAACAATTGAGGGTAGAATTAATAATTAATCAATTTCACCAAGTATTCAGTATGCAAAGGGACCATTTAAGGCGAATTCAAATTATTACATTATATAAAAGGACTTAGTAAAATAAATTACTTTGCCGCATACTGAACTCATTAGAAATAGCAGCCAAAAAAAACTTTTTTAAAAACTATTTCTAATACTTAAAGAAAACCTCTCTCATATAGTGTTTGCTCAATTCAACTCACGAAAGTATGGGGGTAGAGACATTAAAAAATCAAATGCAAAGGTTATTTGAGAACGTACGTTTCAAGATTAGTCAAACTCGACACTTTTATCATCAGCTCAGAACTCCTTGGTTTGGATTTGAAAACACTGAAAGTGGGAGCATACCCTTTCGGCTTCTTATCGCTTCTGAAGATCTGCTCGCTGGTGGAAAGGGGAGAGCAAAAATTCTTCGCTTGCATATTTGAGTTTGCTGGCACTGTTAGTTCGAGCAGATCTTCAGAAGCGATAAGAAGCCGAAGGGTATGCTCCCACTTTCAGTGTTTTCAAATCCAAACCAGGGAGTTCTGAGCTGATGATAAAAGTGTCGAGTTTGACTAATCTTGAAACGTACGTTCTCAAATAACCTTTGCATTTGATTTTTTAATGTCTCTACCCCCATACTTTCGTGAGTTGAATTGAGCAAACACTATATGAGAGAGGTTTTTTCTTTAAGTATTAGAAATAGTTTTTTAAAAATTTTTTTTTTGGCTGCTATTTCTAATGAGTTCAGTATGCGGCAAAGTATTTATTTTACTAAGCCCTTTTATATAATGTAATAATTGAATTCGCCTTAAATGGTCCCTTTGCATACTGAATACTTGGTGAAATTGATTAATTAATTAATTTACCCTCAATTGTTGATATATATATATATATATATATATATATATATTTATAAATATATGTGTGTGTGTGTGTGTGTGTACGTGTGCGTGTGTGTGTGTGTATTATTTATTTCTATCTATCTATATATACACATGTATTGAATTTTTTTTTGATTAAAAACTTTTTTATATGCTAGGCTACTGGTTTTAAATTGATATTAATTAAATTAATATTCAATTTATCTCTCTCATTATATATACACATACGTGCATATGCATATCTGTATATGTATATGTATGCATATATGTATGTATATGTATGCATATATGTATATGTATGTATATATGTATGTATATATGTATGTATGTATGTATGTATGTATGCATGCATGCATGCATGTATGTATGTATGTATGTATGTATGTATGTATGTATGTATGTATGTATGTGTGTATGTAGGAAACATTCTCCTGTCCAAAGTGAATATTTTTCGATCCATAATGTCGCTTTCCGGACTGTATTCCTAGAGACATCTGATGATTCATTTTGGAGAATCTATAACATTTTGGGAAGAATATTTTGAAATAGAAAACTGAAATGAAATATCTTGGGGATTCTCAGCAGCAATGAAAAGACTTATGTTACAACTCTGAGAAAAAAAAGAAGATCATAAATAACAACGAATATTTTTGAATTCTTCAATTC
>NC_042997.1:109509179-109521679 GCF_006345805.1 Octopus sinensis | reverse complement strand
TGAATACATTTACACACAGACAGACACACACATACTTATATGCACATACATCCACACACACACATATATATATATATGTATGGTGTGCGTGTGCCCATAGGTGACTGGTTATATACATGGATGTTTACGCGCGCACACGCATACACACGCATTCTACGTACACATATATAACTAATATATGCGTTGGTTTGCCTCTGTGTATGTATGTGTCTCAGTGTATTTATGTATACGCATGTAAGTGCCTGTCAACACTCACCGTTCGCTAAAGGATTAAAATTGTACACATTTCATGCTACGGCATTATATATATATATATATATATATATATATATATATGTGTGTGTGTATACTCTTTACTCTTTTATTTGTTTCAGTCATTTGACTGTGGCCATGCTGGAGCACCGCCTTTAGTCGAGCAAATCGATCCAAGGACTTATTCTTCGTAAGCCTAGTACTTATTCTATCGGGCTCTTTTGCCGAACCGCTAAGTTACGGGGACGTAAACACACCAGCATCGGTTGTCAAGCGATGTTGGGGGGACAAACACAGACACACAAACATACATATATATATATATATATATATATATATATATATATATATATATATATATATATGTATTTTTTTTTATATAGAAGGAGCTTCTACAGGACTAGAACTGTTTCATTCAGAGAAATCTTCAGGAAGCTAGTTAACAAGAATTGTATTGGCATTATACATTTAGGCAGGTTTAAAGGGGTGTTGGTGGGGGACTTTTTGGGGGTAGGCATAGCGCAAAATATCATACTTGGGGGAGTGGTCAAGGAGTCAGTGTTAAATTAGATAGAAGAATAAATAAAAAAATAAAAAAATAAAAAAATAAAAAATCTATATATAAAAAAAAGGGAATAGAGTTTTAGGTAAATAAGGAGATTCTCACTTATACCTATGCACACATGTATACATACATACACACACATACAAACATATATACATATACATACACACATACATACACACACATATATATACATATATATACACTTACACATACATATACATATCTACACATACACATATATGTATACATACACACACTCACATGCATACACGTATACACACATGTATATATACACACACGACCACACATACATATACGCAGAGAAAAATATATATACATATACAAATTATGAAAATAACAAAAAAAAAAGTAAATAAAATAAATATACAGTAGTGTTTCTACGTCGCGGATTTTCACCTATCGCGGGGGTTTTTGGAACGTAACACCAGCGATAGAACGACCCGCTAATTATTTCACGTTCTCTCGAACTTTCTAAATTCTTGTGTGTTAAGTATATATTCTACATAGTTCAAACGTTTATCTGATATGGAACTCAATGATCTGAGTGGAGAGACATGGTATTCTCTTCAATCAAAAGTCGACTGTCTATTCAGAGTTTCTCTCCGGGCTGAGATGTCCAGCATGCGCGCGCGCGCACGCACACACGCACACACACACACACACACACACACACAACACACACATACACGCACACGCACGCACACACACATTTACAGAAAATATTTAAAAATCCTGCTCAGGTTTATGATAAAGTGATCAGCGAGCATTGTGCAGATATTTCTCTCTCTTTTCCTCCTCCTCCCCCTCCTCCTCCTGCAATGATCAAACGTTATTAACAACGGCTGTGTGAGGAGCGGGCGGAGGAGGGGCTGGAAGCGAAGCCAAAGGAAGACGGCTTTTTGTTTTTTTCTTTTAATGTCTAAAACCATTAGCAGACAGTTTGTTCTTTTGTGACATCAGGGAAACTGAGGCAGTTTCACGCTCGCAACCGTCGCCGCTACCACCACCACCATCAACGACAACAACAACAACAACAAGAACAAAACTGCCTCCGCCTCCTCTACCTGTACCGCCAGCACCGTTACTACGTCTATAACCTCCATTTATATTACCATCACCACCACCACCACCACCACCACCAACATCAACACCACCACCACCACCACCTCCACCACCAACACTACCACCACCACCACCACCACCATCACCACCATCACCACCAACACTACCACCACTAGCACCACCAAAACTTGTGCTTTTACCGCCACAACACTACCACCCATACTTGTACAGTGTCACCACACCGATTTCCACCCTAACCACTACCAACGCCACAGCACATACCTCCCACCCTCGCCACCGCCATCACTGCCAACAACAGTACCGTCGCCATGTTGCCTCCACCGAAACTACTCACGTAATGGTTGTTGTATTTAGTGACCATCACAACCAATACTCACCTCCTCCCCCCACCACCGACACCAACAACATCAACAGCAACAACAGAGTGATCAAACGAAGAAGATTCTTCGCATTCGCTCGACCTGCTAGAAACAGCAGCCAAATGCCCCCACCCGTCACTCACCAAGTGTCATAAAGAACATATTGTACAACGTAGTCTTTTGTATAGAAACAGGTGGGATGGTCATTGGAAGTGTGTACGATTGTTCGTCAGTAGGATGGTAACAACAACAACAACAACAACAACAATTTCAACAGCCACAATAACAGCCCCGTGTGAAGGCCTAGTGGATAAGACGTTGCACTCACGATCACCAGATCGAGGGTTCGGTCCTTGAACTAAGCCGCGTGATGTGTTCTTGAGCAAAACTCTTCATTTTCATATTGTTGTTGCGGCTGTGTTGGGACCTGCATTTTAAAGAATAGACCTAAACGTTTCCTCTCTGTGTCATAAAAAGGCGACTAAAACAAGTTGAGGTAGGATTTGCACTTCAACCGCGTAAAACCTTCACCAGCGACGATTGCCCCAGAACTGATCAATTAAGCTGAAGGCTTGTCACATGTGTGGCACAAAGGTGTCACCCACCAGGTCTTGTAGGGAGTCACCAACAAAACTGATGGATGCAGCGATGCGCTGTTACAGCGCATGTTCCCTTGCTGCTGCTGTTTTTGCTGTTGGGCGAAGCGGTCTTCGTGGGAAAAGTCCGAAACGTGGTCCTTTGCTATTTGTAAGACCTGCAGAAGAGAAAGCAGGTGAACCCCCGACACCGAGAGCATCGACGGATGGATGAATGTGCATCCAGGCTCAGCGGTTGCGTAGGAAGTCGGGGACAAGAAACAGGAAGAAAGAGTGAGAGAAAGTTGGAGCGAAAGGGTACAACAGGGGTCGCCACCACCCCCTGCCAGCGCCTCGTGGAGCTTTAGGTGTTTTCACTCAATAAACACACACAACGCCTGGTCTGGGAATCGAAACTGCTGCCCTAACCACCGGGCCATTGCGCTTCCACTGCTGTTGCTGCTGCTGCTGCTCCTCCTCCTCCCCCTCCTACGCTACTATCGTAGCTACAACAACCACAACAACAACAATGACAACAATAAGAACAAAAAGAGGGTGGTCAAGTAGAAAACTCGTCAATTTGTGTGGCCAGGTACCCGTTCCTGACTCCATCCTATCTGAACTATATAAGGAAGATGGCGCACAGGGCTAACCTGAGCATAGAATCTCACCAATCTCTTTCAGACCATGTGATAAGGGGAGGTTGTTCTTCGGGAGCTGAAGGACGCTTTTGTTGTGCAAAAAGAAGGGAATGAGACAATCCTATGGCAACCACCGAGCAATTTTTCTCCTTGTCATCGATGGCAAAAACAACAATAATGGTAGTTATGGGAGCGGTAACAAGAAGAAGAAGAATAACAACAATAATAAGAACTTGGAGAGGTTGACGAAGCAGAAAACTCGCCAAGTTGGATTGGTTTGGGGAAATCAGGAGAGCAAGGAATTTTTATATGATACTCTCTTTTTTGTGTCTGAGAGTCTGTGGAAATAATTTGATAGAACAAAAGAGTATCAAGGTGTGAGAGATAGGGAGAGGGAGCGAGAAAGGGAGAGAGAGAGCGAGAATGGGAGAGAGAGATAGAGAGTGGAACAGAAAGGAGAAGTGAGGGCTGTGAGAGAGAGTGGGAGAGAGAGCGAGAAAGGGAGAGAGAGAGAGAGAGAAGAGAGAGACTGGAACAGAAAGGAGAAATTGAGGGCTGTGAGAGAGAGAGAGAGAGAGAGGAAGAGAGAGAGCGAGAATGGAAGAGAGAGAGAGAGAGAGAGGAACAGAAAGGAGAAAGTGAGGGCTGTGAGAGAGAAAGAAATAGCATGTATGTATTGGTCTCCATGTGTCTGGGTGCGTACGTCTCTATGTATATATGTATATATATATATATATATATATATATATTATATATATTATATATATATATATATATATATATATGTATGTGTGTATGTGTGTGGGTGTGTGTGTGTGTGTGTGCGTGTGCGTGTGCGTGTTGTCTGCTATAATCATTTAGTAGCTTACACGAAAATTCCAAGGCCACCGTGTGTGTGTGTGTTTGAGAACGTGCGTATAGATCTGTGATTGTGTATAGGAGCGCGTGTATATGCGTCTTTATGTGCGTGAATGTGTGTATGTGTGTGTTTATGTGGCGGTGGTGGTGACTTAGTCTTTCGGAAGTGAATGGTGAAGTCATTTAACCGAGTGCACAAGAACTCAAGGTCGTCGCGTGTATGAGAGTGTATTCGTGTGTCTGTGTGTGTATGTGCCGATGTGTGTGTGTGTGTGTGTGTGTGTGTGTGTGTAAGTATTTCTTAAAGAGGAGTCCGAGGGGGGAGAGGTAGTGAGACGAATAATAGATCAACCACCTGAAAAACACAGCAGGGTTGGGGTAGATGGTGAGGGAATAAGATTAGGACTTGGGAGAATGAGGAGGGTGATGATGATGATGATGATGATGACGATGATGACGACGATGATGACGACGATGATGACGACGACGACGACGACGATGATGATGATGACGATGACGATGAGGATGATGATGATGAGGAGAAGGAGTATAGAGGTGGTGGAGATGGTGGTGATGGTGGTGATAGCGAGTGGAGAGTGCAACAGAGACGGTGGTCATGGTAGAGGTGAGCACGGCAGTGATGGGGTTAATGATGATGATGATGGTGGTGGTGGTGGTGGTGGTGGTGGTTGTAATTGTGATGTAAGGCTGATAGTGGTGGTGATGTCAACGGCGGCGGCTGAGACAGCTGCGGTGGTGTTGGTGTTGGTGGTCGTGGTCGTGGTGGGGGGTGCGCCAGGGTGACATTAGGACAAGCGAATTAATTCCAAGTTAAAAGAATACGAAAATGTTAAACTACAGACAACTGACACTCAGGGAGTACCCAACACACACACACACACACACAACACACACACACACACGCACACACACCACACACACAGAGGCACACACACGCACACACAGATACATATACACAATAATAAAACGGAAAAACATGTTTGATAATGTCTGTGGAATAAATAAGTAAATAATATTTGTTTGATCCAAGGAACAACTGTGTTATACATTCGTGTATATGTATGTATGTATGTATGTATGTATGTATATATATATATATATATATGTATATGAATGTATGTATATATACTATATTTATATATATATGAATGTATGTATATATATTGAATGTATGTATGTATGTATGTATATATATATATATATTTATATATATAGATATGTATGAATGTATATATATATATAGGTATGAATGTATGTAATATATATGTTATATATATGTATGAATGTATGTATATATATACATTTATATACATTATATATAATATATATAGATATATATATATATATATATATGTATATATATGTTGAATGTATGTATATATATATATTTATATATATGTATGAATGTATGATATATATATTTATAGATATATAAGTATGAATGTATGTATATATATATATTTATATATATGAATGTATGTATGTATGTATGTATATACGTATGTAAGCATGTGTGTACATTATATACACATACATGTATACAGATACCTACGCGCACGCGTGCACGCGCGCGCACACACACACACACACACACATGCTTTTACATATTGAAGCAATTTTTTTTTCCATATTAAAGCATTTTGTGCTGCCGAGGTCAGTAGGAACGGCTTTTTTTTCTCTCTTCCACTTTCTTTAAGAGACAGTTTTGTCTTTTAGTGATGGTGGTGGTGGTGGTGGCGGAGGCCGTGACGGCTGCAGGCGAATGAGTGCGTCTGTGATGTGTAGTAGCGTGCGCCCAGGTATGTATGTATGCATGTGTTGGGTGCGTTTGAGGAACAAATGGTGTGTATATATTTGTGTATATATTGAGAAGGCAGTGGTTATTTCATGGCAGCGTGGACCAAATATTGTCTGTCACTGCAGGGTACGACTTTTATGTCGATATCTTCTAAAAACCATTTTAACTCCGTCGTTGTTGTTGTTGTTGTTGTTATTATTATTATTATTATTATTATTATTATTATGATTATTATTATTAGGAATGAATAAAGCGTCAGAACCACTTTCTATGTAGACGTCTTTCAGACGTAAATGGCTTGGCATTAAACATCAAACCTTTGTGACAGAAATTTTGAAACAAGCATATACATGTGTACACATACACACACACACACACATACACAAACAGAGCAACAGAAATTGTGTGTGCTTCAATGCAAAATGTTAAACAGTGCAAAAGATGACTTACAAAGTCAGTGAGACAATCCATATATCTGTCCATTTATCTGTGTCTGTCTGTCTGTCTATCTATCTATCTATCTATCGATCTATCTATCTATCTATCTGTCTGTCTGTCTGTCTGTCTGTCTGTCTATCTGTCTGTCTGCTTGTCTGTCTGTCTGTCCCTCTGTTTGTCATTGCATTTATCAATATATCTACACGCGTATATGCTAGGCATGTATATATGTTCATTCCAAGACACAGTGTACGGTCTCGAATCTGAAGAATTAGAATTTTTAGCATAGGGACGTATTTTCTTTTTCGAAGGGCTCTGCGACTTGATTTTCATATTTTCTAAAAACACCACAATTCTGAAGGACCAACATTCCAGGATTGCCAATAGCTTTTTTAAATCAATTTATCAGTAACACCTCATATCAGGGTTTCCCAACAAGGGGTGGGAGATAGCATTCCATAGGGTGCGAACAGGGCTTGATTTATAGGGGGTCAAAGAGGGTAATTGCCCCGGGCAACTTTATTCTTATATAAGTTATTTTAAGGGGTGCGAGAACATATTAAAAGCTTTTAGGGGTACGGGGCATAACAACGTTTGGGAAACACTGCCTTAAATAGATAGAACTTATGTGAAATATTGAAAGACCCAATGTGCTGTTCTGATACATGTTGGCTGCCCCCTCGTTATCGAGCATGGCTATTGCCCGAAGCTTAACTGTTATTGGTGCAGTGATCGAATGTGACTTTTTAGCCCAGCTAAAGATCTACAATGTCTTGCACAGAATTGGCACCTTAAAACCTGTACCGGCAATAGCCGGCTTTAGTTGTTACTGGGCTTCATGTACCTTTGCATGTCGTTTAAGTCCTCCTGCCGAATTACACTCTCTTCCACATGCCTGACAGATATGATTAGTATGGTGCTTACACCAACACCAGTGGCCAGGTTGTCACTCATCTGTCTCGCTTTATGACTACGAAAATGACTCTTGAGTTCAGCTTTACTGAGGCAGGGTCTTGCACAGACACTGCATGTCAGCATCATAGGAAGACCCTTCCCATCTCGAAGTGTGATAGCGATGCCCTTCCTGACATCCATCCCTACTTTCTCATGCGTAACTCGAGATTTCTCAAAAGTAGCTGTCCCCTCGTGCACAATCCTTCTCCACCTGCTACCACACACACTCGCGCGCACGCACCTACACACGCGCGCGCACACACAACACGCATGCGCACATGCAAACACACATAAATCGTTTGCATCATTGATATTGCTTAATATGACAATGAAGTTCTAAATAACGGTTAACTCGTCAAATGACGTCGTTTTTCATGAAGCAATGCTCTAAGACTTACATCTTGCTCCTCTAAATATCTCCACACGTATAAATACCACACAAGTCTCGCTAAATAAAGTAACAGGAAAAAAATCACAGGAAAAAAAGTCACAATTAATTTATGGTGACCAGTAATAAAGTCACTGAAAAACTCACAATTTCGTCTGGGAAAGAAAGTCAGGTAAACAAACAAAAATATTCAAATCAGTCACACTTGATTATTGTTTTTTTGTTGTTTGTTCCTTCTTGAGCCATGTGTGGCTCATAAGGCCGGTTTCCCGGTTTCTTGGCGTATAGGTTCCCCACCTGGACGGGAAGGTGAGTCCATCGCAGGTGAGCTGCAAGATGCAGGAGGAAAGAGTGAGAGAAAGTTGTGGCGAAAGAGTCAGCAGAAGTTCGCCCTTACCTTCTGTCGGAGCCGCGAGGATGCTTAGGTGTTTCGCTCATAAACACACACATCACCCAGTCTGAGATTCGAACCCGCGATCCCTCGAACTTAGAACGTAACAGCAGACGAAATACGGCTCGCATTTCGCTCGCCGCCTTATGACTTGCAGATATTGACAACATTACCTGTGACTTTTTTTTTACCTGAATTCAAATCACGAGATATATCTAACAAATTTCCGCCGAGGTCGACTTTGACTTTCATCCTTTCGGGGTCGATAGAATAAGTACCACTTCCGTACTGGGGGTGATACAAGCGACTTACATCCACCCCACCAAAATTGCTGGCCTTGTGCCAGAATTTGAAGCCAATATTCTGTATAAAAAATATTTCCTTCTTTAGTATGGTTGATGCACACACAAATATAACAGAGATAGGTGAACACATAGAAAGAACACTGACACTATTTGTATACAAACACCCACCCACACACTCACTCACACAAATACACACTCAAGCACAAACACACACACACAAACACATACACATACAAACACACACACACACAAACACATACGTACACATACAAACACACACACACACACATAAACACAAATAAACACACGCACAAACACATATATACATGCTCACAAACACACATACACACACACACACGAACAAGAAAACACACACACAGAAACACAAAAACACACACACACACACACACACAAACACATAGAAACGCACAAAGATCGTAAAGCACAGTGAAAAAGTGGGCGATCGTTTTTACTTTTTATTAAAGTGTGGCGAAGGAACGTATGTATTTCTGCACTCTCTGTCGATGGTTGCAGACGTGAAAACGATGCGGTTGACGGTGAACGGGTTTGGTGCCTGTTGTGAAGAACTTTGATGGAGAACATTTGAGAAGATCGCATTTCTGCCGAGTAAGCAGTAAAAACAGGAGTGCAGTCTGTTTGGTGTTAGTCACGTGAACATGTAGTGTTAGTGGAAACCCTTTTAAGCAAACTTGTTTCGCTACAAAAGATGAAAAAGGAAAAGAAATATGTATTGTCGACATTGTTTTATATAATCACAGCCAATGTTGTTTCGCATGATGTTGGCGTCCTTGAATTATTCAAAATGGAGACATTATGTTTTGAGTTAAGACAATAGTTCAGCGAGTGATTCTCTGTGAAGAAGTACTTAGGTAGGTCATCGTTTTAAGTGACAGATGTTTTGTAAGTTTTCAGGGTTTGGCGCTGTACCACCCCTAGGGCTGGAAGAGGCTATGAGAAACCCATTCAGTAATATCCTGCTTTATCTGCAGAAATAGCGGGTGCTAGTGTCAATTCAAGGTCACGTGATACACAACATCCAATGATGTTCTTTTCATTAATATTGATTTTGCTTTCGATAATCAGTTATAGTGGTGGTGGTGGTGGTGGTTGTCGGAAATATATAAATGTGGTTTATTTATCTCTGATTAACTTTTCAATTCTTCCCGCATGAATTATATTAGCACTAACGTGAGAACTGTTTAACGGACATAGAAAGAGAATTCTGTGATACGTTTTCGATTCCCACTTAAATTATTTTCTTAATCCAAAACTCATATCATTCTCTTTGCATGAGAAGGTTCTCGTGAGACATTTTTTTGGAATGTGGCACTGATGGGACCAAAGAACGATCCTTGTGGTTATAAAATAGAGGATGTTATTTTCGTTGATTTCATCATTCGTTTCAGCCTAACGTTCCGCACCCTAACTTTATCATCATGTCAAACCACAAATGATTACAGGAACGGAGGCCTTCAAAACAGACGCCAATAGGGTTATATCAATTTCCCCTTCTTCCATTGCACAGAGACACAACCACTACACACATCAACAAAATACCATCGCACCTCAGAAAACCAAAACATGACCAGCGCTTTATGAGAACCCTCAAAACTGTTACTAATGTTAACCCTCATCATTACTGTGGTAACGACATGTCATTAACATTGAAAAACTGCATCAAAATTACTGGTCCTTTTTGTTCAGGGAGCGAAAATACTTCAAACCCGCTATAACTTTCTAGACTTTTACAAAGCCTACGCGAGATCTACAATGGAATGCTGCTGCCATATTTGGTACCAAGAATTGTTGCTGAACATGTGGAGACATCTTGACTACATTGAAAGATAGGTCACCAGACTAATATGTCGTGTAATTGTTTGCCAACACACACCTCAGATTTATCATTTTAATCAATAATATTTGCAATTAAAAAAACTAATATTTAAATGAAGCAAGAAAAAAAAAACCAAAGGCAAAAGGAAAAAAGAATTTAACATCAAAAGAAAGAGAAAGGAGGAGGGAGGGAGAGGGTCCACATTCGTGTCTGAGCGGTGATTCAGCTGTGCTGCGCAGACAAAATGACGAAGGCGCTGCAACGGAGAATGTCGGCTTCTGTCTTTCAGATTTTGCCGAGAAAATCGGCATTGCCCAGACCGAGGACTCCAAGCTCTGACCCTTAGACATACTAACCTCATGGCTGCATTGTATACAGCCTCTACAATGGCCTGTGTACATTACAGCTGGTTGTTCCGGTCTTCTTTCATTGAGGTACTCCTATCTCTCCCTCAGACATAACACACACACACACACACACACACACACACACACTCTCTCTCTCTCTCTCTCTCTCTCTCTTTGTTCCCATCCTACCAAGACTTTCATTAACCGCCATGTCTAGTCCTTTTGTTTCTTACATGTTGGACCGCTCCCTGGAATACCTTTCTAAAGCCTAATGTCGCGTCAGTCGTCAACATGTAAATTGTTAAGGAGGAACACTAACATTAATGTCACCGGTCTTGGGGGCAGGGGTTAAGAACGCCATGAAAACAGCACCTTGCATCTGATGAAACCAATTAAAAATGTCTGCTATAATTTACTCGGAAGAGAAGGTAGAGTTTTTTGAAGGACCAGAATCGTTGCATGTATTGGGTTGCTGACCGTCCTCTTATCACCAGATAGTCTGTCATTTTCTTTAATGGCATCTTTGGAGAATTCTTGAGTCTTGAAATTATTTCCCCTTCTCAGGAGCAGCGGGTCTTCACTGCCATTTGGTAGTTATTGTAATCTCCAACGATAAGTCTATTGTATTACTATTTAGTATTAGTGTGGCTGTGTGGTAAGTAGCGGTTTGGCAAAGAGAAAGCGATAGAATAAGTACTAGGCTTATAAAGAATAAGTCCTGGGTTCGATCTGTTCGACTAAAGGTGGTGTTCCAGCATGGCCGCAGTCAAAATGACTGAAACAAGTAAAACAAAAAGAAAAGAAGGATATAATTGAACATTCAAATTTAATTTGCCAATATGATGAGAAGGAAGTGTTTGAAATGTGTAGCAGTACCAAAGACATAACATTGATTTAGAATTGACAAAGATCAATTGAAATTAGGATATATTATGGAGGGGGGATGTCATTTTTAATCGATTTATTGAGCCAAGTGATTGATAATGTCGATCCTTTCTCCTATAAGGCTTGGAATCTTGTGGGAGGGGTGAGTCGATTGCAACGCCCACCAGTATTCCACTGGTACTTATTTCATCAACCTCGAAAGGAAAAGTCAATTTTGGTGGAATTTGAACTTATAGCATAAAGACGGACGAAATGACGCTAAGCAATTTGTCCGGCGTGCTAATGATTCTGCCAGCTCGTCGCTTTTATTTATTTATTCTTTTCTTTTAAGAATATCATTTCAAAACCTTTATTCCAACCAAAAGTTAAAAGGCCGAAGGATGGAATTAAATATTGGTTTTGAGTTTTGGCACCAGGCCAGCAATTTCGGCGGCTGGGGAGACCAAGTCAATTACTTAGACTCAAGTTCTTAAGGGATACTTATTTTATCGACACCGAAAAGACGAAGAGCAAATGCGACCTCGGCGGAATTTGAAATCAGAGCGTTAAGACGGACGAAATCCATCATAGCATTTTGTTCGCCGCACCAACGATTCTGCCTGCAGCTCATCGCCCCATGACAAAGATGAAATTAAATATTTCAAGTCTATTCTGGTGTTCCATGATTCCTGAATATTGATGATGATGATGATGATGATGATGATGATGATGATGATGATGATGATGTGGATGCCGTGGTGGTGGTGGTCGTCGTAGTTTTG
>NC_042997.1:109499179-109504179 GCF_006345805.1 Octopus sinensis | reverse complement strand
TACACATACGCACACGCACACACACATGTACACAAACACACACACTTAGACGCACATGCACACGCATGCACACGCATGCATACACACACACGCACACATACACATGCATGCACACGCTTGCACACGGACGCGCGCGAACAAACACACACACGCACACACACACATGCATACATACACACTCGCATACAAGCACGTACACACTCATGTACACAAGCACACACACGCACACAAGCATACGTGCACGCACACACACACGCACATACACGCACGCACACATATAAACACGCCCGCCCGCCCATACACATCCACCTCCACATAGCCGTCACTGTCCATCGAGAATGCCCCTGATATCACTGTGGCAAGGCCTTGACACTTTCGCTGCTCACGTCGACAAGAGCGGACACAGAAACCTTCTCGAATTTGTCCCTCTTGTCTCTTCAGAACAACCAGGATATAATGGTAGAAGGTGTGGAGAGTTGCACCGGCACTTGACTGGTGCTAGAATTGAAGATTAAATCATGATGCTTCGACACAGCATCAGCAAATATGGTTCTATTTCCAGCGATCAGTCGAAGTGTATAAAAGAAGCTTAGGAGACAATCGTCTGGAGAAAAACAAGGAACGAATATCATCAATGGTCTATTTTGTGGATTATCCTTTTTCACAAAAGAAGCTCGAGGAAATGTCGAAGGTGTTTATGTCTTTGGAAGAGAAGAGCAGGAATCGTCATTTAATAAAATAGAGAAAAATGGTGACCGTTGAGAGGAGATTTGGCGTTGGTGAAAAACGAAACGATTGTTATGACAGATCGATCAGTTGATAAGGATAACCGGTGGTACGAGTAGGCTTTGATTGACTTCAGTCGTTCAACATTCCTGTAAAGTCTTGCAGACGCGAATCGATGTCTGAGTATTTCTTCTTTCAGTAAAAACCTGGTTTTATAAAGTCATGTCTAATTTACACAGCAACGATGAATAAATGTTTTTTTAAAAAATATATTTACGTTTATTAATAAGGTGAGACCTCGCAGTGCGAGTCTAAATCGTTCCATGAGTGAGCTCGTCTTACGATTTACTCGTTTTACAAATCAGCAAATTAACTAAAGTATAATTAATCCGTTCCATGGTTTTAAAACAGAAAAGGTGTAGTTACAGATAAAATGACAATTATAAAATAGAGAATGCAAAGGATATATGTAAACTGGTTTTATTAACTGAATTACCTTAAAGATGGGACGATTTGTGTGCTCATACTGCGGATTTCCGCTCGTACTTCAAGACAAAAATTCACGTGAGTTTCGGCTCGTACAGCAAATTACTCGTACAATGTGGCACTCGTAAAGCGAGGTTCTACTATATGTTTGTTTGAATGTTTGCACCTGTATTTATCTATAACATACACAAATACATAGGCGCAGACGTGGCTGTGTGGTCAAGACGTTTTTGTTCCCCAAGCACATGGATCCGCGTTCAGTCCCACTGTGTGACACCTTGAGCAAGTGTCTTCTTCCACAGTCTCGGACCATCCAAAGCCTTGCGATTAGATTCGGTAGACGGAAACTGAAAGAAACCCGCCGTTTATACTCACGCATATACTCTCTCACCCACACATATGAGCATTTATGATGGGAGATGGGTGCTTGTGTATCAGTGAGAATCAATGGATGGCTACGTGTGTCTGTCTGTTTTCACCTTTCTCACAAACCCGGCATTAATAACCAGAAGACATAATAAATACATATCACAAACTCTTTTACTCTTTTACTTGTTTCAGTCATTTGCCTGCGGCCATGCTGGAGCACCACCTTTAGTGTAGCAAATCGACCCCAGGACTTATTCTTTGGAAGCCTAGTATTTATTCTATCGGTCTCTATTACCGAACCGCTAAAGATACGGGGACGTAAACACATCAGCATCGGTTGTCAAGCGATAGTGGGGGGGGGGGACAAACAGACACACAAACACATACACACACATACATATATATGTACATATACGACGGGCCTCTTTAAGTTTCCATCTACCAAATCCACTCACAAGGCTTTGGTCGGCCTGAGGCTATAGTAGAAGGCATTTGCCCAAGGTGCTACACAGTGGAACTGAACCCCGGACCATGTGGTTGATAAGCAAGCTACTTACCACACAGCCACTCCAACACACCTCTTTATGTTATGTAGGAAAAGCATGAGCGACACAACATCAAAATTTACCTCCACCCTTCTTCCGTATAATATATATCAATCCAACAATTAAACATATTTAAATGACAACGTTTTTCTAATAAGTTTTTCTTCTGCTCAAACGACCCCCACCCCACCAAAAAATACCAAAAAGTGCATAAAAATCAAACAAGAATCGCGAAAACCGTAAATGCAAAGACAAACATAAAACAAAAATCTAAGGAGTGAATGAGAGAGGGGTATATGGGGATGAGGGAGGGAGTGAATTGATGGTTTATGATGGCGGTTGTTGCGAAAACTTCAAAGTGAGCCAAGCTTTTCTTCCATTAAGCTTTTTGTTTTTTAATTTGTCTGTTTTTGTTTACGACGACGACAAATATGGACGACGACGACGACCTAAGAAGAGTGGCGGTGGCGGTGGGGGAGAAGAAGCCTTTTCTTTTCTTGCCTGCAAGCTATTCTATCTGATGTCTCTTAGGTGTTTATCGTCATCGCACCAGCTTCACCGTTGCCTCGTCTTCCTTTTCCACCTTCACGCCGCCGCCGCCGCTCAAAGCTAATTGCCTAATCCGAACAAAGTTACAATATATTATTATTTGAAAGGTAGACATCTCTTTCATTCTCTTTCTATCGCTCTCACTCTCTTTCTATCGCTCTCACTCTCTTTCTCTCTCTCCCTTTCTCTCTCTCACTCCCTTTCTCCCTCTCTCTCTCATTCTTACTCTCTCTTTCACTCTCTTTCTCTCTCTCACTCTCATTCTCTCTCTCACTCTCTCTTTCTCTCTCTCTCACTCTTACTCTCTTCCTCTCTCTTCCCTCTGTCATATTTGATAATTTTGCTTTTTGATTTTGCGGGAAACTAATTTTTTTGTATCAACGGCAAAACTAATTAAATCCCTGGAGCTCTCCACCTTTTCTCTCTTCTCTTTCTCACTTTCTATGTATGTATATTTGTATGTATGTATGTATGTATGTATGTATGTATGTATGTATGTATGTATGTATGTAAGGTCACTTTCGAGTGCTACTGGTAACATGTAACCCAGTACAACCTGTTGCATGGTCGGGTCGTCGGCGACTAAACCGTCAACCCCACCAAGCTTGCTTTGTGAGGAGGGTGTTTATTGGACACCCGGCGGGATGAAAACAGAACCCGTCAAAGGGCGTAGGAACTCTTGAGAGTCAATGGCCATCCAATAAATGTCTTAAGGATGTATCATGCGCGGGGACATAGAATTAATCCGACTGAATACCCGATCGCGCGGTTAAACCATTGGGAGTGAAGGACTCCTAGCCTTTGTTAGGGCATCCGTCTAGGGGAAGGTAACTCAGGTAACTGGGATAACTCCGACATAAAAACTGCGCCTCAGTGGTTACCGATGATGTTGACTTGTTCTTCTTTTCGGATTATGACTGCTGTTGCTTAGTGAGTGGGATTGACTCAGTGCACAGTCTTGCCTCACTTAAAAAAAATCTTCTTGCACAGGCATTGCACGATAACAACATTGATTAAGCTTCGTGCAATGGCCATACTCGGTAACGAGGGGGTAGCCACCATGTATGTATGTATGTATGTATGTATGTATGTATGTATGTATGTATGTATGTATGTATGTATGTATGTATGTATGTAGGTATGTGTACAAGACATTGTAGATCTTTAGCTGGGCTAAAAAGTCACATTCGAGCACAGCACCAGTAACAGTTAAGCTTCATGCAATGGCCATACTCGATAACGAGGGGGCAGCCATAATGTATGTATGTAGTAATGTATGTATATATGTATGTATGTATGTATGTATGTATGTATGTATGTATGTATGTATGTATGTATGTATGTATGTATGTATGTATGTATTAATGTATGTAGGTATCTGTCTGTCATCAATCTATCTTTTCACCTCTCTCTCCCCCTCCCTCTCTACACACACAGATATATATATATATATATATATATATATATATATATATATATATATATATAGTCTTTTACTATATATTTCTTTACTACCCACATGTATATATACGATGGGCGTCTTTCAGTTTCCGTCTACCAAATCCACTCACAGGGCTTTGGTCAGTTGCGGCTAAAGTCGAAGACACTTGGCCAAGGTGCCACGCAGTGGGACTGAACCCAGATAAACATTTTTCCACATGACACTACATGGACCCTAAGTAAGGCGTGTGTAAAATTTGAATGAAATTGGTTGTGTAGTTCTCAAGTTTTAGGGATTCACACAGACAGACAGACAGACAGACACACATTCTCAGTTTTATATATAGAGATATATATATAGATTTCGTAGACAGAAACTTAAAGAAATCAATCGTATATATATGTATGTATATATTAAAGGGTATGTGTGTGACTTTGTTTCTGTGTTTCACCCTCATCACTGCTTCACAACTGGTGTTACTTTATTTACATCCCCATAACTTACTGGTTTCACAAGAAGAAACTAATAGAATAAGTACCAGGCTTATCAACATAAAAAAGCACTACGCTGTGTCTCATATTTTTGTTTGCCCACTCAGTTGTATCTATCAATTTATCTTGTGTGTGTGTGCGTATATATATATATATTATATATATATATATATATATATATATATGATACACACACACATACACACGCACGCACGCATATATATATATATATATATATATATATATATATATTATATATATGATACACACACACATACACACGCACGCACGCATATATATATATATATATATATATAATATATTATATATATATACATGTATGTATATGTGTACATTCATATTTATTATATCAAAGACAATGTCTTTATGTGT
>NC_042997.1:109484179-109494179 GCF_006345805.1 Octopus sinensis | reverse complement strand
ACAAATTTTTCGTCAATATAAGGATGTTCTATCCTATTTATGCCATTCAGCATTATTATTATGCGTTTATAAGATATTTCCATATCCACCTGTATAAATACAATCTTCTGATGCAATTTGGGTCAAGATGTTGGAAACAATGTCGCAATCAGAACGGAATTAAATGCGCTTTGTGATCAACGGTGCATAACAGCGTCTGATAGTCTTGTCGTTACTGTGATGTGTGTGTGTGTGCATGTTTGTATATCTGCGTATATGTATCTACACATGCACGCACACACACACGCACACGCACATGCACACACACACACACACACATACACACACACACATTCAACGTCAAAACAATCGCCGCCAATTTATAAAGAACAGGTAAAAATCGCTCTCCGAAGGTGAGAGTCGCATGGAAGAAAGAAAGCATTTATTACAATGATCCTTCCACAGCCAAACCTTATGAAAGAATGGCGCACAACTTCATCAAAGGCGACCGCGAGGTCGTCTGGTTTGTGTGTGGAGTGCTTCATGAATACGAAATTCAACAAGTCGAGAAGCGATTGATCAGTGTTAATTAAACTGCATGTTGTGTGGGCTGGTTTATTAGTTTTTACCTGTGAACTGCAACAACCAATCAAATGAACTGTAAGAAGTCTTTATTGGTTGTTTGTTGTCTTTGAGTTTGATGCTGATTAAGGTGACTAAAGCATCTTCTGCTGTTGAATACGATGGAATAGACAATAGCAGCTGAGTAAATAAAATGAAAAGGAATACTAAGGATATATAAAACGGACTCCGTTGCTACTTGCACGAGAGCAGTAACAAGTCGTAGTAGTAGTAGTAGTAGCTTGTACAAACAAGTAAAGATTACTCAACACAGATGTTGTTGGAGAGAAAATTAGAAGCAGAAGGAAAAACGCAAAGAGGGAAAAGAAATATGGACTGCGAGCGAAAGTTTATTTCTTTCTTTATGGGCGAAATTATATGAGGCAGCCATATTAAATTTATACCAGCAGCAGAGACTAAACATTCAAAGGCAGCTAGAATTTGAGGTACATGAAGAGTACACAGAGAGAGGGAAGGAGAGGAACACAGAGAGAGAGAGAGAGAGAGAGAGAGAGAGAGAGAGAGAGAGAGAGAGAGAGAGAGAGAGAGAGAGAGAGAGAGAGAGAGAGAGAGAGAGAGAGAGAGGTGAAGTATGTATGTTGATATTGTTTAGCTGCTGAGCTGCAGGAATAGGAGAAATGTAAAGGTGAGAATGGTAATTAAGAAAATGTTAGTAGCAGAGGCGAACAGATGCAAAAGTCTGCGATAGGAGAAAAGGATACAATTTAGGGACGTGGGGGTTTGGGGGGAGATATATTTACCTGTTGAAAAGGGAGTCGAGCCTTTTATAGTGAGATATGAAGGGCTTTTATGAATACAGTAGAAGGTTTATAGTAAATAAATAAGTATGAATATTTTGTTATAAACACGTGAGGATGCGTGGTCTAGCAGGGTGTTGTCTCACGATCGCTAGATCGTGGGTTCGATTCCTGGACCGTGCAGAGTGCTGTGTTCTTGAGCAAAACACTTCATTTCACTTTCCCCCAGTCCACTCAGCTATAAATGGGTTAGCCCACGACGGATCCCCACCCCCACGCGATCAGGGGAAATGTTGGCTATTCGCCAAGCCAGCAGGATGGCATCATTCGAAAGATAAAAACGTTACAAAGTGCATTGTGACCAGCGATGTATAACAACATTCGATAATCTTGTCGATCACGTGATTATAAACAGTGCTTAAAAGAACATAGACGTCTACGCATTGATTCTTATTTCTCTTTACATAATGAGAGAATCATACTGTTGCTACAAAGTCCTGACTTCTATCGGATGAAAGAAAATACTTCGGAGGAAGGTCGGAACCATTTCCCAGCGTTCTATGAACTACTATCAGTCACCTGTAGAAAAACGAAAAAGTAGAAAAAAATCCCAGGCGCAAATGTGTTCCATTCTGTCTTCACACTTTGCTTCATGGATGCTGCTTTCATTCCAGCACACTTGGACAAACACTGCAGTCACAAAAGGTCACAATCGAAAGCGGTTCTTTGACCGTCAGTTGACGTTGATTTCTTATGAAGGGAAGTAATTGACGTCTCAACTTGGTGTAAGAGATGATAGGGCAAGCACCACGCTAGGGTGAACGCCAAGTATATGTTTCTTTGTTACCCACAAGGGGCTAAACATAGAGGGGACAAACAAGGACAGACAAACGGATTAAGTCGATTACATCGACTCCAGTGCGTAACTGGTACTTAATTTATGGACCCCGAAAGGATGAAAGGTAAAGTCGACCTCGGCGGAATTTGAACTCAGAACGTAACGGCAGACGAAATACGGCTACCCATTTCGCCCGGCGTGCTAACGATTTTGCCAACTCGCCGCCTTTAGTGAACGCCAAATATATTAACCCACAAAAGTGATACGGAACTTCATGCGACTCATATCTCGAGAAGCATCATGGTTCTAATGTCTTCCATCTCGTGCAGACAACTTTCAGGGGTTCAAAAATCAAGACGGGTTCTTTTAAAATTCAGTAAATTACAGAACTGGCATTTATAGACACAGCGAAGTCAAAGAGGGGTAAGCAGTGGTCATGACGTCTGTAGGTCATGACATTGTAGTCAGAGTTATGTAGACAGTATAGTTTAAATACCCATAAATGAATAACGAGAAGGATATAATGGGGGTGTGGAGGTGTAGAGGATGTAGTGGGGGTGTGGAAGGTGAAGTCTTAAGTGGAAGTGTTTAGTGTTGAAATTGAAACTAAGAAGAAGAGGAGAAGGGGAGAAGAAGAAGCATACGTGTCGGGTGGATTCGGGTAGAGTGAAAAGGGTAGACGAAGAAGCATACATGTTGGGTGGATTCGGGTAGAGTGATAAGGAGAAGCATGCGTGTTGGATGGATTCGGGTAAATTGAGAAGAGGGAGAAGAAGAAGCATAGTGTTGGGTGAATTCGGGTAGATTGAGAAGAGGAGAAGGAGCATACGTGTTGGGTGAATTCGGGTAGCTTGAGAAGGTGGAGAAGAAGCATACGTGTTGGGTGGATTCGGGTAGATTGAGAAGCCGCAGAAGAAGAAGCATAGTGTTGGGTGGATTCGGGTAGATTGAGAAGGGGAGAAGAAGAAGCATACGTGTTGGGTGGATTCGGGTAGAGTGACAAGTGGGAGAGAGAGAGAAGCATACCTGTTGGGTGGATTTGGATAGATAGATTATCTTGCGTGTTCAAAGGAGTAGACACCGTTGTAACAAGTGAAAGATACAGACAAGAAATAATCCTGAAATTTGTGGGGAGGGGCATAAGTCGATCAGATCGACCCCAGTATTCAACTGGTACTTATTCTATCGACCATGAAAGGATGAAAAGCAATGTTGACCTTGGCGGAATTCGAACTCAGACGGTTAAGACAGACGAAATGCCGCAACGCATTTCGCCCGGCGCGCTAACGATTCTGCCAGCAATGCAAAGACGGTGAATCAGAGATTGTAGGGAATTGGTGAATGAAGGTTTGTCAATCGCTGGGTGCGTTTTAGGTGTGTTTTATGAGCAGAAGCATGAGTAGCACCTCATATAAGGGAGTAGTCTTATGAGACTGGTTTGCGTGTGTGTGTGTGTGTGGTTTGCAACAGAAGTGGCCCAGATAGGAGATTAGTACTCTTGTATGTTAAATCTTACCTGAGCTTTGCAGAGCATCAGCAGTGGAGGCGCAATGGCCTAATGGTTAGGGCAGCGGACTCGCGGTCGGGGGATCGCGGTTTCGATTCCCAGACCAGGCGTTGTGTGTGTTTATTGAGCGAAAACACCTAAATCTCCACGTGGCTCCGGCAGGGGGTGGTGACGACCCCTGTTGTACTCCTTCACCCCAACTTTCTCTCACTCTTTCTTCCTGTTTCTTGTCCCCGACATCCTACGCAGCCGCTGAGCCTGGATGCGCATTCATCCATCCGTCCATGCTCTCGGTGTCGGGGGTTGACCTGCTTTCTCTTCTGCGGGTTTTACGAATAGCAAAGGACCTCGTTTCGGACTTCTCCCACGAAGACCGCTACGGTCAACAGCAACAGCAACAGCAGAGCATCAGCAGTGAATCAGACTGAAATCGAAAGCCGATGCTTTATGATAGAAGTCGCTATGAAAGTTCTAATTCTCTATGTTATTCAAAACTTGAATGTGAGACAGACTCTGCTGGTATAAAATATTTCTATTGTTCCAAAAGTTCTACGCTGCCGTGTCATCACTTCATATTGTCGAGCTGCAATTACATAACCACAATCTTAATTTTAACAGGAACCTACAATTGGTATGTAACTATGAATATACAAACGATCGATCCCTAAGAACAACAACAGTTATCCTGGGGCAGCAACGGAACACGTCTTTTGTGGTTAAATTTACCAACACTATAGCGCCCAATTACACTTGTGACCGAAGCCAAGCCTAATCTCGAAAATCACCAAAACGATGGCAGAATGGAACTTAGCAAAGTTTACACCAGGGAAAATAGCATCTATCTGAGCCTGCTTCCCAAACACATGGTTCTGGATTCAGTCCCACTGCATGGAACATTGGGCAAGTGCCTTCTACTATAGCCGGACCGACCAAAGCCACATGAATGGACTTGGAAGACGGAAACTGGAAGAAGCTTATCGTATGTGCGTGTGTGTCTGTGTGTGTCTGTGTGTGAGTCTGTGTGCATGTATGTGTGTGTGTATCTTTATGTCCGTGTATCTCCCCACTACTGCTTGACAACCGGTATGTTTAGTGGTTCGGCAAAGGAGCCCGATAGAATAAGTACCAGGCTTAATACAAACGCGTACTGGTGTCGATTCATCTGACTAAACACTTTCAAGGCGATGCTCCAGTATGGACGCAATCAAATGACTGAAACAAGGAAACGATAAAAGATAAAATATATATATATGTACACACACATACATACACATACATAATACATACATGGGAGAAAAGGAGAAAGAAAATAAAGAGAAAGATGTTGGTAATTATTTCGGAGGAAGCGGTAGAAGCGCAAAGAGGTAACAGAAGCGCTGTCGATGGACAATGTTAGAATTCTTCAAATAAATGTTTTATTTTCGGTTGTTTATCTTATTTCAAGAATACAAATTCGACACCGAATTTCATGGCCAGATTCTTCCTCTTCTCTCAATCAGAAAGAGTTTCCACAACTTTCCCCCCGTTATACCTATAACGAAATCACTGTCAACGTCTCTCTCACTTTTTGCTTCCCACTCTCTTCTTTTTCTCACCTCTTTCAACATATTTTTGTACGGATGTAGGTATATATAAACACGCGCACACACACACACGCACGCACACACACACACCACACACGCACACACACACACACACACACACACACCACACGTACACATATGTAAAAAAACTAGATACGATTTCATTTTATTTGTTCTTTTCATCTTCCATTTTGATGATATTTTCCCTCTATTCCATTTTAATATTTATCTTCCATGCTAAGCTCCCATCTTGGGCCTTATATTCCATTATCTACACACTCAATATTTCTCATTTCTCATCTTCCTTATTCCCCATTTTCTGTCCCAGTTTCCCCAATCCTGTATCTAACATCCAACGAATATACAATATAGAAATACATTTCCGTAAAATTATTTTCCATATTCTTGTTATTTATTTCGTTTATACATTTATTTATTTATTTATTCCTTTATTCTTCCTCCATTCTTTCTCTGACAGATATTTTTGAAATCCTTTTAGTGCATCCAAAAAAATATTATATTCTGGAAATAATGGATAGCTCGTATATTTTGTGTTCTTTTTAAACTTTTTTTCGAAATCTGTTGTTTTATATTCGTATCTAGTTTCTAAGATCATAAGAAAAAGAGAACATGAGAGTTATGACGTACTAACTATGGCAGCGCTATTAGCAACATAGATTCCAGTGGGATTTACCGATGTGGAGGAAGGATTTCTAATTACTATTCAATATAGAGGTGTTATTTCAGTGGAGTGAACATTCGTGTCAGCATCATTGTGATAGCAATGTCACCACTGCCTCACATACGACACAGAATATGGTGTGTAGATTAAGCATCAATGAAATAGAGGGACATTTGCTTCTTCTACTTTCCTAATTCTAGAGAAGAATTAAAATAGGAAAGATAAATGTAAAGTAAAAGAAGATGACTTTATTGTAAGAGAAAGTTCTATAGAATTAGTAAAAGCAGACCATTATTTTGGGAGCTGAGTGAAAATAAATTGTTGTGGTGTCCAATGCTGTTCTGAAAAGGCAATTAGAAATTCTAATCTTGATTAAATGAAATTTCCATAAATAAGTTGACATTAGACAATATTATATTTGCGATATTTGAATAAAGAAACTGATTAAGATTTGTGATTAAAGTTACGATAATAACTCACTGAGAAAACTGGGGGAGCCTTTAATGCGGTTGATCCTAATACAAGACTTGATAATTTTTCATGCGATTATAAAAGTCAGACAACTAGAGATATCAGGGGATTAGAGAAATGAACTTACATCAGAGAGTAAGAGATTATAAAAGAGATCAGATGTCAGTAGATAACAGACGTTGTCAGCGAAGAATTTTCATTGAGACCAAGTGAGGTCATCATCCAACAGATATTCGTTATGTCATCGATATCATAAAACAACAGAACTTCACGACAGACTGATTAATAGAATACATGTTGCGAGTACAGGGTTGATATATAATCATTAACCCAACCAAGTGAGTTCTTCAGATCGATAAGGGGTCAGCTTATAAAGGAAAGGGAATTATTTTCGAATCTCTTCACCAGCTTGCTGTGACTATATCCAAGAAATTTAAGGCGGCGAGCTGGCAGAATTGTTAGCACGCCGGGCGAAATGCGTAGCCGTATTTCGTCTGTCGTTACGTTCTCAGTTCAAATTCCGCCGAGGTCGACTTTGCCTTTCATCCTTTCGGGGTCGATAAATTAAGTACCAATTCACTGGGGTTGATGTAATCGACTTAATCCGTTTGTCTGTCCTTGTTTGTCCCCACTGTGTTTAGCCCCTTGTGGGTCGTAAAGAAATATATATATCGAAGAAATTTATTCTATAATGACCCAGTGTATGTAAAATTTACCATTGTAGGCACAGAAATGTAAACCTTACCATTTTAATGAAATTTAATCTGCAGTACTTGATCAAAGACTATCAATGCTACAGCTTCAATAATGATGTTTTCTGCCAGATTAATTAAACTACATCAAGTATTTGCTTCCTAACCGTATGCTTCTGGGCCCAGTCTCACCGTGTGGCACCTTGGCCAAGTATCTTCTGCTATAGCCTAGGGCCGACTAAGCCTTGTAGGTGGATTTGGTTGACAGAAACGGAACGAAGCCCAGCCTATATCTATCTATCTATCTATCTATCTATCTATCTATCTATCTATCTATCTATCTATCTATCTATCTATCTATCTATCTATCTATCTGTCTGTCTGTCTGTCTATCTATCTATCTATCTATCTATCTATCTATCTATCTATCTATCTATCTATCTATCTATCTGTCTGTCTGTCTGTCTGTCTGTCCGTCTGTCTGTCCGTCTGTCTGTCTGTCTGTTGTCTGTCTATCTATCTATCTATCTATCTATCTATCATTATTGTTATTATTATTATTATTATTATTATATTATTATTATTATTATTATTATTATTATTATTATTATTATTATTATTCAGTAGTTTTTATTTTTATAGCGTGCTTTCACTTCACTACCGCGCAGCTCTGTGTGCCTTGGGTATGTGCTGTGATTTGTTGTGATGCTCTGATGGTTATTGTATGGAAAGTGTTCTGCGTAGGATGTGTGCAGTACCCAGTAGTGCAATTTTCTGTATCTTATATGTGTTTGTAAGTCCTGGTGTTTTTGTTATGTATTTGTCTGAATTTTTTTTATCATGCCTAATGCACCTACTATGATAGGAATTGTTTCTGTTTTCAGGTTCCACATTCTAGTTACCTCTATTTCCAGGTCTTTGTATTTTGAGAGTTTCTCCATTTCTTTTAGAGACACGTTGTCATCTGCTGGTATTGATACATCAATTAGAAAGCATTTTGTTTCTTCATCATCTCTGACAACTATATCTGGTCTGTTGGCCTTAATTTCTCTATCTGTGTGTATCGGCATATCCCAGAGTATGGTTGCTTTCTCGTTTTCTGTGACCTTTTCTGGTGTGTGCCTATACCATCTTTTTTCTGTTGGTATTCCATAATGTTGGCATAGCTTCCAATGTATGTAGGTTCCAACTCTGTCATGTCTGTGAATATATTCCTTCTTGGCCAGGACTGGGCAGCTAGAGATAATATGATTTATTGTTTCTTGTCCATCTCCACATATTCTGCAGTTACTTGTAATATTTCTTTTCATTACATGTTTTTGGCAATTTCTGGTGGGGAGGCTTTGGTCTTGTGCTGCTGCAATTAAAAATCCCTCTGTTTCTGCTTTGAGTCCTGAGCTTCTCAACCATTGCTGGGATTTTTCTTGTCTATTTCTTTTGCGTTTAGTTTAGTGCAGTATTTACCATGAAGGGGCTTTTCTTGCCATCGTTTTATCATGGTTCGTTGCTGTTCTATTTTTAGTTTGGATTTCATTTGTTTTATATAGCTTTTGTTGTTTCTCATCATCCTCTTCTTCTTCTTTTGTGTTATTAGGTGGTATGATTTCTTGTTTGTATTTGTCAGCTTCCTTAAATACTGAGAACAGTTTTTTGTTTTGCTCGTGTTTTGCTGCTATCTGGATCAGTTTTCCTTCCTTCTGAATTAGGTATTTTTGCAGTCCTATGGTGGTTATTTTATAGTAGTTTTCCAGCTGTATAAGGCCTCTACCACCTTCTATCGTTTGTATATATAGTCTTTCTATGTCAGATTTTGGGTGATGCATCCTAGATCCTGTCAGTATTTTTCTTGTTTTCCTATCTATTTTGGACAGTTCATTTCGTGTCCAGTTAAGGATATTGTAGCTGTAACTTATAACTGGGACAGCTAAAGTGTTGATACCTATTATCTTGTTTTTAGCATTGAGCTCTGTTTTTAGTATGATCTAACTCGTCTATAATATTCTTTTTTTATTTTCTCTTTCATTGTGGTGTTGTGTCTTATCTAGTTCATGGATCCTAAGTATTTGTAAGTTTGGCTTTGGTCTAATTCTTTTATTTCATTGGTTTTTATCTAGTGTGATGTTGTTACTCTTAACTAGTTTTCCTCTTTTCATGTTACTTTGGCGCATTTTTCTAATCCAAATTTCATATCTATTTCTTTGTAAATCCATGAACTGTCTTTAATAGTGTCTCCAGCTGTTTGTCATTTGCAGCGTATAGTTTTAGGTCATCCATATATAAAAGGTGGCTGATCGTTTTGCCGTAACATTTATATCCGCATCCAGTTCTATTTAGCATATCAAATAGAGGTGACAGTGCCAAGCAGAAAAGGAGTGGAGAGAGCGTGTCTTCCTGGAATATTCCTCTTCTAATGGGGATGTCTTTGGTTTTCATGAGTCCCTCTTTGTTTGGAGGTGTAGGACTGTTTGCCATTTATTCATAGGGTGCTCTATGAATTTTATGATTGTTGGTGCTACTTTGTTAATGGCTAGTGTTTCGAGGATCCATGTGTGGGGGATGCTATCAAACGCCTTTTTGTAGTCAATCCAGGCCATACTGAGGCCTTTCTTCTTTCTGTGGCTGTCTTCAGTTACGGCTTTATTAATCATTAGTTGATCTTTACAGCCATATGAGGCCCTTGCGGCATCCTTTCTGCTCTTCTGGGAACATTTTTGTTTTCGTCCAGGTGCTTGTTCAGCCTTTGCGATATCACTGCAGTAAATGCCTGAACATAGTAGGGAGGCAGGTTATTGGTCTGTAGTTTCTGGTTTGTTTGTTTCATTTGATTTGGGAATTAAGATGGTTTTTCCCCCTTCGTGAGCCATTCAGG
>NC_042997.1:109461679-109479179 GCF_006345805.1 Octopus sinensis | reverse complement strand
CTTAAATGGCTTATAAACACCTTCCACGCTGCAATTGTTTTCGCTCCAGCACACGATCTCAGATCAGCTCACTTGCTATGCAAGTACATCTCCGTAAATACATTCACTATATTTGACGAATTTAATATATTTAATATATCTGACGTATCAAATTTGTTTTATCCGCATAATTGCCTCTAAACCCGCTCAACTTGATCCCCCTTATAGCCTTTCTTTATCTTGTGGAATTGATCCCCTGTAAAGACATCAGAGTTTAAGTTTGAATCTTTTGAGCCCTACCTAGTGTCTTCTGAACGGAGAATTTCTGAATCTCATCTAGAGAAAGAAATGTAAATGAATTTTGAAGGACGAAATCACAGTCGGAATCTTACGGATCCAACTCTTGTCGATGCACTTTCAGGACTGCTTCGAGAATATTCTTTTTTCCTGCCGCTGCCCTGCAATATCGTCAGCAAAAGTTCAACTTATAATGGAAATGCGACGAACTCATCTGCCATTCAACAATTTCGTAGCATTGATTATTATCTGTTCCATTTCATTCAGTTTCTAAGGTGAATAGCACGGATATACATGCACACACACACACACACACACACACACACACACACACATACATACATACATACATACATACATACATACATACATACATACATACATACATACAGGTATTTTTGATATTGGCGCAAATGTCGATGTGTTGGCTGAATGCTATTTTTCTGATTTTGGAAGTTTTGATCTGGGATCTGTGCAGAGCCATCCTTTTACGTAGACTGTTTTTATTTGGCCTATGTATTGCTCTTGGCACCCAAAGCAGGTTAGTGCATATATCAGGTTCTCAGAAGTACATGTGAAGCTGCTTTTCACTGTGAAACGTTATCCCTGTTTGAAGGAGTACTCTGATCCCTCAATTAAACTGATGCATATACCATAATTGGGTCTTCCGCATTTTTTTACTGACGGTTTCTGTGCTGTTGAGCGTATTCGGGCATGTGTTAAGAGACTTTTCATAGATTTGGGTTGTCTCTTGCTTTTTATGATGGTGTGTGTTTGGAGGATTAAGTTTATTCTGTGGTCCTTTTTTAGCAAGGGAATGTTTTGAAGGATGATGTCGAAGGTTTCATCGTTAAGAGGGTTGTGTGTGGAGATGTATGGTAGGGCTTTTGGTTCTAAATCCTTCTTTAATTTGGGATGTTTGAGTTCGTAGATGTTGAGTTGTAGGGCACGTTGAATGCATATGTCAATTAATGAAGGTGGGTAGTTCCTGGTGATGAGTGTATCCTTTAGTTCATGTAGTCGTGTGTTTCTGGTACTATAGTACATATCCTTTTTGTTAGGTTAAAGGGGATATTCATTCTGGTGTGTCTAGGGTGGCATGAGTTGAACGCTAGATATTGCTTGGAATCTGTAGGCTTATAGTATATATCTGTTTCTATTACGTTGTTGGATTTCTTAATGAGGATATCGGGGAAGGGAAGTTGTTAATGTATATATATGTATATGTATATATATATATGTATATATATATATATATACACACACACACACATATATATATATATATATATATATAATATATATATATATATATATATATATATATAATATATATGCATGTCTGTTTGTATGTATTAATATAAATATATATATATATATACATATATATGTATGTACATGTATTTATATTTACACACATAAACACACACAAGCACACGCACACGCACTCGCGCGCGCACACACATAAACACTCACACATATAAACACACACATAAACACGTATGTATGTATGCATTTATGTATAGTACAGCTGACATGAAAAGCACTTATCGATATTGATTATTGACGAAGCCCCATAGCCAACAGAGTGTCAGCTCCAACATGATAAATGCCTGTGAGTGGTGACACCGCCAAAAAGAAAAGGTGTAATTCTTGTTGACGTCGATTTTATGCCTATCAGCATAAACAGGCAGACAACAGGTCTCTGGTCAGCATATGAGCCTATTCATACTAATAAGACATAAAGAGAAAAACGAATATACACAAAGGAGTGTATATATCTGGAGGTCGGGAAGAGTCGCGACTGTGGAAATGTCTTACTAGTTGCAATGTAAACAGGCAGGAACCAGGATAAAATAGGAAAGAAGTCCACAGCGTTGATTAGAAATATTTTGGTAGGCAGATGAAGAATATCGTAGTCAAAAGCTTAGAAATGATAGAAAAAAATTTTACTGCTGTTTTTAGGATAAAGATTATTTGTCAACATAACATGGCAGTCCTGGTTTAGGACGAATGTTGCTGTAATTTAGCCCCAGGAGACATCGTCTCCAGCTGGCTATACGACCCGATCTGTGCTCTCATATTTTCGAACAAGGGAATCTAGCACCCCCACTCAGCTCAAAACAACATCTGTGTATCGCGATTTCCGGGTTATTTCCCTTCATCAACACAGAGTAATATGGACACAGATCGTGTCGTATAGCCAGCTGTAGATGATGTCTCCTGAGGCTAAATTACGGCAGCACTCGTCCTAAACCAGGACTGCTATGTTATGTTGGCGAACAATCTTTACTCCAAAGTACTGTTGCTGAATATCTCTCGTTGTGAGATTTACAAAAAGTAATTTTCTAGTTTTTAGAATAGTTGCCCAATTGGTGCAATTATCTGCATGTTGCTTGCATCGAAATTTTGTGGCAACATATTTCATCTTCGGAAGGAAAGTTTTATGTTCGTAGATTCTTTCTGAATACTTTCAAGGAACCAGATTGCATTGTCTGGAAAA
The DNA here is from genome assembly GCF_006345805.1 of Octopus sinensis. Classification (NCBI taxonomy): domain Eukaryota; kingdom Metazoa; phylum Mollusca; class Cephalopoda; order Octopoda; family Octopodidae; genus Octopus; species Octopus sinensis. The sequence goes on along the minus strand of NC_042997.1, from coordinate 109,476,400 downwards.
AAAAATTCTGTAAAAGGGAAGGAATCACGAGGAGAAAGTTCCCCGGCATCATGGTCCTTCAAAAAAGCTAAGTTGGGATACACAACAAAGACTAATTGAACCTTGCAATATTTTCCGAAAGCTCGCATTGTTGAAAGCAACCAGACTCTCCGTGAGTTTGAACTCTTTCCCTCCACGTCCACTGAAGATATTTATGAAAACCTTTGTTTGTCAAGAGAGGAATAATCCAGCTTTCAAGAATCGGCTAAAATAAACACAAGTGAACAAAAACTGTCGCCACTAGATAAATAAGGTGTGACAATCATCATTACATAAATAATGCTTAATTTCTGGCATAAGGACACAGTATTTCGTTTTGTAACCATAGCGTACTCTGTCTTATTTTGTGTTAGCAGTGCAATATTCTCATTTTTAAGTCTCTCTAAAAAATTTCTATAGAATTTAGAGACATCACTGAAAGTTTTTAGATTTCTTAAACGAATACGTCTATGTAAGCGATACGATCGAAGATAGAAATGCAAGAAATGGGTGTGTATTCATATTTCTATTTCTTTACTACTCACAAAGGGCTAAACACATAGAAGACAAACAAGGACAGACAAACGGATTAAGTCGATTACATCGACTCCAGTGCGTAACTGGTACTTAATTTATCGACTCCGAAAGGATGAAGGCAAAGTCAACCTCGGCGGAATTTGAACTCAGAACGTAACGACAGACGAAATACCGCTAAGCATTTCGCCCGGCGTGCTAACGATTCTGCCAGCTCGCCGCCTTTTCAAAAGCAATAACTCTTGAAATATGCATAAACAGTCATTACTTTTTTTCTATTTTCGATCGCACTGTTTACATGACGTATTCGTATAAGAAACGGCGTCACTTTCAGTGCTCTCTCTGGAATTCTATAGAAAATCTGTAAAGACAAACTTAAAAGTATAAATAATGATGTAATCGTCATCACGGGATAAGGCTTTTACTGTTATTACCAGATAAATATAGATGCAGCTGTCATCACTTCGTAAATAAAAGATGAGTCGTCAGTGCATAAATATAAACGGAACTGTCAACAGGTTCTTGCAGGCAACACGAGAAACGAAATAGTCTCCTTTGAGATTCGTAAATGAATAGCAGGTAAAGATGATAAAAACTGGAATTGTAATCACCACCACCACCACCACCACCACCACCACCACCATCCCCACCATCACCACCACCACCACCACCACCACCACCACCACCACCACCACCATCATCATCATCATCATCATCATCATCATTGTCGTCGTTGCTGTCGTAATTATGAAAGGCGCGGCGATAGTCCTATTATTTCTAACAATCTACAAGCAAAAAAGAAAAGAAAAAGAAAAAATGGAAAGTAAATCCCACAAAAAAAAAAAAAATGGATTCCAAGTAGAAACTAGGGCGAAGGTCTCTACAAAGAATTATTTCATATTTTCCTTTTCTTTTATCGTTTTAAGCTTCGATAAATGATTTTCGTTTTTTTCGCATTTTGTTTTTGGGTCAATTTTTTTCTGTCTCAGTCTATGGAAGAGGAACCGTCACGAAAATGACATTTGTTGCAGAGTCTGTGGTACTTTTGAAGAATTGTTGCTTAGTGTCTGGTGTCTGGTGCTGGTGTTCAAGGCGCTTCGTGATGCACATTGTCTCGGAAACAAAAGTGATCGATACCTATTGTTGGTGGAATATCATGGAAAAATGGAGAGAATACAACAGAACTCTTGGAGAGAAACACAATACAGAAATGGAAAATACACGCACGCACACACATACACACACAGAGTCATGATATATATATATATATATATATATATATGTATAGTCATGATATCTATCTATCTATCTATCTATCTATCTATCTATCTATCTATCTATCTATCTATCTATCTATCTATCTATCTATCTATCTATCTATCTATCTATCGATATGTAGTTATAATATATATAAATATGCGTGAATGTGTGTGTATGTGTATGTACGTGTATGTATGTATATTAAAAATATATGAGATGGTGTATAGATAATTGTTTCACATGTTTCTGAGAGGCACGCACGCATATGCATGCACACATAAACGTACATATGCTCCTCTCACAGACTCACGCACACAAAACACTTTAGAAAGCAACACACATGCATCTATATGCATGTGTTAGCATAAAACAAAACATCATTGTGTGTGTGTGTGGTGTGTGTGTGTGTGGCTAAGCGTGTGTGTGTGTAAGTGTGTTTGTGGACACACGCATACAGATAAGAAACCAGAATGAATTTAGTCAGAAAGAAAACCTGTCCTCGCATGTGTGTGTGTTTGTGCATGTGTGTGTGCGTGCGTGTGTAAGTGTTTGTGTGTATGTGTGTGTGTGTGTGTGTGTGTGTGTGTGTGTGTGTGTGTGTGTGTGCATGTGTGTATGAGCGTATATGCGTCGACATGTTTGCAATTGATAATTAACTACTTGAAAACCGATGCTGGTTTGTTTATGTTCCTGCAACTGGCTGTTCGGCAGAATAATTATCAGATTGAGGACTCTAAGAAGTCCAGTGGTCCGTTTGATTGATTATATCCTTTACTGGTGGATCAAATAAAGGACCAGCCAAGTACGAGGCGGGGGGAGGGAAGGGCCTAAGGAATTGATTAACTCCTTCACGTTCGGACATTCTGGTGTTGCTGTGAAGTAGAAAGTTTGCCTCCCAATCACATGGTTCCAGGTTCAGTCCCACTGCGTGGCAAATTGGGCAAGTATCTTAGGCCTCAGACAGACAGGCTTTAAAAAAAAACTAGTAAATACTGCGATAGTTTCATTTGGCTAAAACTTCTTCGAGGTGGTGCCCCAGCATGGCCGCAATCTAATGATTGAAACAAGTAAAAGATAAAAGATAGAAGAATGTACGTGGAAAGGATCAGAAACGGTTAGTGAAGGCTGAGAGTTGGCAGAGCGTCGAACAAAATGTTTAGTGACACGTGTTTCGGTTATTTGCATTCTGAGTTCAAATCCCGCTGAGGTAAACTTTGCCCTTCATCCTTCGGGGGTCGATAAAATAAAGTACGAGTCAAGCACTGAGGTCGACTTTCCTCCTACCTTCAAAATTGCCGGCTGTTTGCGTCAAAATCACTCCTCCTCCTCCTCCTCCTCCTCCTCCTCCTCCTACTACTACTACTACTACTACTACTACTACTACTACTACTACTACCACTACCACCTCAACTATCACCACTCGTATTTATGTGTGAATCCCCTCGGAATTTCCTCCACACCGTTACGTTGTGCTAAGCTGACCACAGGCACAGAGTCACAGCCCGATTCTAAAATTAGGAGGAACGAACACATATAAAACCAGGACGCTGTAACACATACCAAACAATTTTTAAACTCATTTCTCTAATGCGAAATATTTTATTATTTATAATGAAATATATAATTGTATTCTGCATTCATTAATTTCATGTTGCAATCAGCTACTGATAAAAGTGTGACGTGAAAAATATGAAACTCCACCGGATCGTCCAGTGTGGAGAAGATATGATGTCAGGGTTTATTTTGGTTCTTCAGATGTCTGTGACCAACAACATATCATAGGAGACTGAGCAAACCGTTAAAAAACACGAAAGTCTGATCAAATAAATGATTGCAGAAAGATCTTTCAGGGCCATGCGATTAATAAAACTTTATCGCACAAGTGAACCAAAGAGTAAAAAGACAATTGTTGAAAAAAGCGCCAGTTTTGAAAAATGTGCAGAGAGGGAGCGGTTGCTCCACTTGCTCCCCTATTAGCAGCGACACTGCGTTGGACACGCTTTGCATTGCAATTCTGAAGAATGCTAGCGCGAAGTTGTTTCGGATTCATATTTACTATCGTTTTACGAATTTTGACTTTTAGCATACGCTTCCAATTTCCAATAGATCACCGTTCTTTAACATTTAAACTTTCTCTTCCTGGATTTAATATACATTTTCCACTTATGTTTCAAACTTAAAGCAAAAACCAACGTCAACGTGATTTATTATATCCTTGGTAAATAGGGGATTAACTTTACTCCCGTTATTTATACTTTTAATAAAGAGGAAGGAAACCGTTATGTACACTGCTAGCACACACACACATACACACACGAATATTTACACACACCCATGTACATATACATACACACATATACACATATATGTGTATAAAGATATATATATATATATATAAATATAAATATAGATGTATGTATAATATATATATATATGAATATATATATACACACACACACACACACACACACACATATATATATATTTATTTATGAATGTATACACACATATATATGGACCCGCTTGCGTACTTACAATTTCTCGTCTGACACATTTAAATGTATATCTATTTATGTGAGTGTGTGTCTGTACGTACACACATACATACATACATACGTATGTATATGAACACGCACATATACATATATATACGCGAACGAATACACACAGATTTAAGGCATAAATAGAAATAGATATGTATGCACACGTATACATACACCACGCATTTGTTTACTCACAAATAAACACGCACACCCGCATACATATAAAAACATCCACATCTGTCAACGTATATCTGTATGTATGTATGTATGTATGTATGTATGTATGTATGTATATATATATATGTATGTATATATATATATATATATATATATATATATATATGTGTGTGTGTGTGTGTCTGCCTCTGTATACATACATATATATATATATATTATATATATACACACACACATATATGTATAGATAGATATATGTATATATGTACATATATACGAATATATATACAAATATATATATTTGTATATATACGAATATATATACAAATATATATATTTGTATATATATATATATATATATATATGTATATATATATATATATATGTATATATGTATATATATATATATATAATATATAATATATATAATATTATATATATATATATACATACACATATATATATACATACACACACACACACACATATATATATATGTGTGGAGGTGCGTGGCTTAGTGGTTAGGGTGTCAGCACCATGATCATAAGATTGTGGTTTCGATTCCTGGACCGGGTGACGCGTTGCGTTCTTGCGCAAAACACTTCATTTCACGTTGCTCCGGTCCAATCAGCTGGCAAAAATGAGTAACGCTGTGATGGACTGGCATCCTGTGCAGCTGGAGAGCATATACGCCATAGAAACCGGGAAACCGGGCCCATGAGCCTGGTTAGGCTTCAAATAAGGCGCATTTATTATATATATATATGTACACAGACACACAGACACACACACACACACACACACACACACACACACACACACACACACACACACACACACACACACACACATATATATATACTTTCAGATTTACATATATCCAAATATAAACAAACATATATGCACATATCGCACAGTTGTATGTATACACTCACGTTTTTGCGATATTGTTATTCCGAATGTACATACATATATATATATAATCCAAGGAAAACAGTCTCCTCTATTGGGATGCAAGCATTCAATTTTTCACTGTTTTGGCAGTTTTACAACCAATAAGCAGAGAAAAACTTTCACACAATTCAACGGGTATATATTTAATATACACAAATGAAAATCTCTATTTTAGTTTCATATATACTTCAATAACTGGCCTATCAACACTGTGCATGCATTTAGTATGACACATAAATGACGAACAAACATCTCTTATTGACATACTGTGTAAAAAAAACCCAAATAAATGACAGAGGTAGAGGGAAAATCGTCTCAACGAGGGCGCCAAATGTATTTCAGTCTTTTGGGCCCTTTTCGATATCGGATACTCGCAGCCAGCAACATGCTCGAACGAGAATTCATCATCTCCGATATAGAAAACAGGTGAACATTCAATGATGCCGCGAATAACTGCCTGGCTGAATAAAAATCCGCTGTTCATAATTGAAGCACTGTTTAATCAAAATAGCCATCTATGGATCATACTTAATGCATATACACTACATATATATATGTGTGTGTGTTTGGTTTACTGTTTCGTTAATGTAAGATCAATAAAAATAGCTCTCCACGTAGTGAGAGCTAAAAATCACTTAATATACACAGAGTAAAGATACTAATAATTTCTTGTTGTGAATACATGCGTCTTGTCAGGTTTTTATAACCCTCCTTGTGTCTCCAAGCAATCTTTAAGCTTTGAGCACATGGTATGTTCTATTTTATATTCATGACGTTGATATTTGAGAAATTACAAGAGAAAATGAGGAAAAGGTTGATGCAAAAGATGAGAAGGTGAATAAAAACGGGAAAAGAACTGGGAATTTGAGTCTCGCACCTTCTGAGCGTTGAAGCCATGAATCAACTTGTTATTGTAGAATGAAACAACGTAGAGGGGGTCCAAAGTCTACGAGACAGCTGTTCGATCCGGAAAAGGTGGTGTCCTCCAGTTTGCCCAGAAGTATTTGTCCATATATTTACATTTGCCGAAAATTTCGGATTAGCAATTAAGTTAGGCAGTAGAATTCCTAGATCTAAAAAGAATGCGTGATCTTTCAACTAGGCATAAGTTGCATTTCGTAGATCCATATACATATGGCATGGATTTCTCTGTGATTCTCTCCTTGATTCTACGTGGCGTACAAATGGTTGTCAACCTCCATACATAGTTGGCCACTTGAGTGGTTTTACTTTAATCGATGTGCATAGCATCTTTTGGAATATATGTATGTATATGTGTATGTATGTATGTGTGTATGTATGTATGAATGTATGTATGTATGTATGTATACATTGGTATTTATAATATAGATATAAGAACTATATCACCGTGTAGTATTATTAGTGAGAGAGAGAGTCCATCTGTTTGTAAATGTTGTACAGCAAATACTTTACCGATGTAATTGAATTAAACTAAAATAACTGTGTTTTCTTTTTTCAATTCCTATAGTAATATCACTAAGTGATTATCTAAATTATATTAGACGAAATTGAATCTAACGATATAGAGTATATTAAAGCGACGTCTGATGTAAACCTGGTAGGAAATGTCTTATTTTCGGTGACGTTACTGTATGTAAAACTGATGCGGTGTATTCATACGTGGTGCAGCGGGAAGGCTTCCCACATTATGCTCGGCCAGAATGGTGAACCTGGGAAGACTTTTCTGATGAATACATAAAACAGCAGAGTCTAATATTTAGAATAATTTTACTGATGGTTACTTTGAAGTTTCACTTACTGGAGCTTGTTCAAACTCCACGATGAACATTGGTAACGCCTTGCTCTCAATAATTCGATAATCTTCTCAATACTTTAGTCGTTTCAGTTTAATCAATTCTCCTTTCCTTTGAAGGGATTTACTCAAAAATTGCTACCAGTCTTCACCTCACAGTTTGATGAAGCCACAACTAACAAAAAACTTCGAGGTCACTATCAATAAGGTAATAATAAGTATAAATATTAGATTGAGTATTTTACTAGAGAAGGAGGTCGATGTTCAATTGTTTTTCGTATATATATATAAAACGATAAACATCGCCCTTTTCAAGTCTAGCCAGGCTCATGCACCCGGTTTCCCGGTTTCTGTGTGGTGTATGTGTTCCCCCCAGCTGGACGGGACGCCAGTCCATCGCAGCGTTACACAAGAAACAGGAAGAGAGAGTGAGAGAAAGTTGTGGCAAAATTGTACAACAGGGGTCACCCGCACCCCCTGCCGGAGGCTCGTGGAGCTTTTAGGTTGTTTTCGCTCAATAAACACACACAACGCCCGGTCTGAGAATCGAAACCGCGAGTCCGCTGCCCTAACCACTGGGCCATTGCGCCTCCACTATATATATAGTGCATATATATGTGTGTGTGTGTTTTTGTGTGTGAGTATGTATGTGTGTATATGCATATATATACACACACATATACATATATAACAATCATCTGAAGCTATGAATGTGTAAGTATGTGTATATAAATATATATATATGTATGTATATATATATATATATATGTGTGTGTGTGTGTGTTGTGTGTTGTGTGTGTGTGGAGGCGCAATGGTCCAGTGGTTAGGGCAGCGGACTCGCGGTCGGAGGATCGCGGTTTCGATTCCCAGACCGGGCGTTGTGTGTGTTTATTGAGCGAAAACACCTAAAAAGCTCCACGAGGCTCCGGCAGGGGGTGGTGATCCCTGCTGTACTCTTTCACCACTCTTTCTCCCACTTTCTTCTGTTGGCCTGCTCGCTTAGCCAGCGGGGTGGCGTTGTTCGAAGGCTAAAACAATGCGAAAGCATTGTGACCAGCGATGTGTAGCAACATCTGATGGTCTGGTCGGTCACATGATCACGTGATATATATATATATATATATCACGTGATCATATATATATATATATATATCACGTGATCATATATCACGTGGTCACAATGCGTTCGCATTGTTTAAGCCTTCGAACAACGCCACCCCGCTGGCTAAGCGAGCAGGCCAACAGAAGAAAGTGGGAGAAAGAGTGGTGAAAGAGTACAGCAGGGATCACCACCCCCTGCCGGAGCCTCGTGGAGCTTTTTAGGTGTTTTCGCTCAATAAACACACACAACACCCGGTCTGGGAATCGAAACCGCGATCCTCCGACCGCAAGTCCGCTGCCCTAACCACTGGACCATTGCGCCTCCACACACACACACACACGCACACACACACACACCACACACACACACACACACACATATATATAACATATATGTATGTATATATATATATATATATATATATACACATACTTACACATTCATAGCTTCAGATGATTGTTATATATGTATATGTGTGTGTATATATATGCATATACACACATACATACTCACACACAAAAACACACACACACACATATATATGTACAGAGAGAGAGGGGGAGAAAGAGAGAGGCAGAGAGAAGTAGAAAGAGAAAGAGAGCAGTGCCCACCGAGAACGCCATTTGCATTTTGGCCTTTTGGTCCTTTTCAATGACATGTATTCCCAGCCAACCACAAGCCTGGACGGGAATTCACAGCATTCGATATAAGAAACAGTAAACAAAATATTTACTGATGTTGCGAATAGCCTCCCACTTGAATAAAATTTCAGTGTGAACAACTGAGGTAGTATTCAATTAAAATAGCTATTTATGTATCATATTTAATGTATATACACCGTTGATGGGCCAGTTATTGCAGTATTTGTCCTGAGATAGCGTCTCCTATGACTGCTGTCTTCTTCCCCCTCTGATATTTAATGTTTTCTAATAGCACTCGTCTATGGTAGATATTATCGCAGGAGGAATACCCCGGCAACTCGCCTATCAATGATGGATATACACTATTAATGATGCACGGATGGTTATCAAAAGACATTATTGTTGAAAAGTTAAACAAATCCTCTGAAACATAAAAGAGATGATTTTTAGCAACAATAAAATACAAAATCGATGCCATTCATCTAATATTATTTTGTATTTACCTTTTTCTGTCGTCATTGCAAAATGATAAATACTATGGGAAACGTCATATTAGATATTGTTGTTTGTAAATAACGTCAATGATAGGTGAAATACATAGAGGGAATAATGAGTGATAATTGAAGTATATAGAGTGATTAATGAATGATCACTCGCAACATTTTGGCGGTCTTAATAAATTCAATTTCTAGAATTATCTTTTACAATATTAATGATATTGATATTAATAATAACATTAATATCAATAACACTAATTAATTTTAATAACTTGAAGTTAAAAGGATGGGAAATAAAAGAAATGAGCTCCAATATCATTAAGGATTCAATGACGAAGTACGCAAACACATTTATGTATATTAATATGTGTGCCTAATACATAGATACATGCATACATACATACATACATACATACATACATACATACATACATACATACATACATACATATATATATACATATACATATATATATATTATATTGTATGTATATATATATATATAATATATATATATATATATATATATATATATATATATAATATATATATATATATATATATATATATATATATTATTGACGTGAGGTTGTGAGCTCGAATCCCGGACCGGGTGCTGCGTGTTGTGTTCTCGAGCAAGGCACTTTATTTCACGTTGCTCCAGTTCACTCAGCTGTAGAAATGAGCTGCGACGTCACTGGTGCCAAGCTGTATCGACCTTTGTCTTTCCCTTGGATAACACTGGTGGCGTGGAGAGGGGAGGCTGGTATGCATGGGCGACTGCTGGCCTTCCATAAACACCTTGCCCGGACTTGTGTCTAGGGGATAACTTTCTAGGTGCAATCCCATGGTCATTCATGACCGAAGGGGGTCTTTACCCTTTATATAATATATATATATATATATATATATATATATTATATATTATATATATACATATACACATACACACACATTCATATATATATATCGATAGATAAATATACATACATATACATATAATATATATATACATGTCAATGAATATATATTTATAATATCTATACATGTATATTACATTCACATACATTCACACACATACAAACACACGCACAAACACACACACACGCACACAAGCAAACACACGCGCACATACATATACATGAAGTGCCGCAAATGGTACAGAAATCTAGCAACAGGAAAACTGGAGCCAAAATCAAAGAATGGCTGGAAGAAGTGATTGTGGCTTTGTCGCAAAGAATTTGTCTTTATGAAAGATTGCAACTCTCCTTTGAACGAAACAAACAATTCGATTCCAACCGAAACCAATTTTATCAAGAACCATCGACGGAAAGAAATTATAATGTTTAAATACAACAAACACTTGAAAAATTGTGAAAGGTCATATTACCTGAACAAGTGGCCCCAAAGCTACAAATATGAACGACTTGAAGGTACCAGGAAATGATAAAAGCCCTAAGTTCTGCTTGAAATATTCAGCTGGCATACATAAAATACTGGTGAAAATATTTAATAACAAATTAAAGGTATTCCGGAAACAATAGCTGAATGGCTGAGAGAAGGGAAGTCCATCTTAAACCGCACGAGTAAAGAAACAGTGTTATTTTCCCACCGCCATCAAAATCTAGACCTTATAACCTGTCGGCCTACAGATTACAAAGCCCTGAATGCAATTATATGGCAGGGATCTCCTGCCACGTTATTGCAATCGTGCCTTTGTATTTGTAATTAATTACCTGGAAAAAGAAAATCATAAATTATCGCATCTTGAGAAGAAGAGAAACAACGTGTTGCAAAGCTCATCATCTGGCTGTAAGGATCAATAAGTGATCAAAACAAAAAATCTATAACCGAAACCTGTTGAAGGAAGATGGTTCGAGTATGGCATGAATTGACAAGCTGAAAGCTTTTTGACTTTGTTCTGTACACGTGGATTCCGGAAACATTAGCCGCGAATAAGGTAGCACCAATAGCGAACAAGTACATCAAACAGGCTATGAATAAATATCGGACAATTCTGAAGATACAAACAACGGACGGAGTTATAAAAAAGCAACTTCATCGCTTTTAGATCGGAGGAAGAAGGAAAAGCCGTTAAAAAAAAAGAAAAAAAATTATCAGAGGTGTTTTTATACAAAAAAACACAACAACAATAATAATAATAACAACAACAACCACAACAATAATAATAACAATATTAATAATAATAATAATAATAATAATAAAGCTTATGATAATAATAATAATAATAATAATAATAATAATAATAATAATAATAATAATAATAATAATAATAATAAGAAGAAGAAGAAGAAGAGGAAAGAAGAATACTTGCCAGTTTCAAACTGATTATAACAATATCCTATTGATATGATGTGCTGCTGCCACTGGTTGACTGTTTTTTTGTACAAAAACGGTAAATTGATAAAGATTTGCTTTAAGGATCCAATAATATTTACTTTATATGTTTTACATGTTTTATTCATTGGAGTGCGACCATGCTGGAGCACCGCCTTGGCGGGATTAGTCGACCAAATCGACTCCAGTACCTTTTTAAAATTACTTATCTGATCGATCTCTTTTGCTAAGTTACGATCCACTTTGTCAAGGAGATGTAAACGTATCAACACCGGTTGTCAAACGGTGTTTGGACACACACACACACATCTATACAAACGATAACCTGCTTCCTCACAATTTCCGCCACAAAGCATTGATTGGCCTGAGGCTATAATAGAAAAAAACGTACCCAGGATGCCGCGCAGAGGGACTAAAACCGAACCCACGTTGCTTGGAAGTAAACTTCTTAAAACTTAGCAGTTTAATTTGCATAATTAATTCCACTGGATGTGCTGGAAAAAAATTACTGCTCCTGGATGCAGACGACTTGAAAGAATCTCCTGAGTTTTTACCGCCAGCTGTATTTTTTTTATTCTAGCAATGAGAGAGATTTTAGATTTGCTTAAGGACTTCCTAAATCTAACACCGTTTTTACCAATCCGCCCAGGATCCAGATTTTATTCCGTTGGTGGTGGGCGCCATTTGAAGTCGAAACGCATAGAATCCATTCAGATGCTGCTGGATGTTGCATTCGATGTTATAATATTCTGCCAATCAAAATGTGGTGAACTGGCAGAACCGTTACCGCATCGAGGTCGATAAACTAAGTACCTATTTCTTTACTACCCACCAGGGGCTAAACACAGAGAGGACAAACAAGGACAGACAGACGGATTAAGTCGATTATATCGATTCCAGTGCGTAACTGGTACTTAATTTATCGACCCCGAAAGGATGAAAGGCAAAGCTGACCTCGGAGGAATTTGAACTCAGAACGTAACGGCAGACGAAATACCTATTTCTTTATTACCCACAAGGGACTAAACACAGAGGGGACAAACAAGGACAGACATAGGTATTAAGTCGATTACATCGACCCCCAGTGCATAACTGGTACTTAATTTATCGACCCCGAAAGGATGAAAGGCAAAGTTGACCTCGGCGGAATTTGAACTCAGAACGTAACGGCAGACGAAATACCGCTAAGCATTTCGCTCGGCGTGCTAACGTTTCTGCCCGCTCGCTGCCCTTCGATAAACTAAGTACCAGGTGAACACTGGAGCCGTTATAATTGACTTACCCCTCAGCCGAAATTGCTGGCCTTGGGCCAAAGTTTGAAACCACTATTCTGCCAATCAGTCGAGCTCGGATGGCACTACATTGATTCACCTCGAAATCATTCTCATCTTTCAGATATTGAATCCGTTTATTTCAGTTAATGTCTTTAGTGATTAATTCTGAACACACAAACACAGAAACACAGAAACACACACACACACACACACACACACACACACACACACACACACCACACACACGCATATACACACGCACACACACACACACACAAACTATGAGATTAAGACAAATGCACAAAGAAAACATTTTGTAAAGAATATTTCACTAATGTTTTGAAGTTGAACTGTATAAGATGAAAGCCCTATTAATGACAGGGTTCTCGATTCCTCGAAATTAATAACATTTTTTAAAAGATCTATCAGTAATAATTGTGGATTTAGCCATAACTGTAAATTAATTAATAGGATATATTTATTTCTTATACTTAATGATATTGTTTCAAAATTTTGGCACAAGGCCAGCAATTTCGGAGGAGGATCAAGTCGATTACAGCTAGTACTTATCTTATCGACCCTGAAAAGATGAAAGGTAAAGTCGACCTCGGTAGCGTTTGAATTCAAATTCTATCAGCTCGCCGCCTTCCTCTAACTTTATATTAATAATTGATACCTTTAATAATTGATTTATCTAAACCTGCAACTTAATAATAATACTATATTGATAAATTAACACTATTAATAATACATATTTACAATATTAGATTTATCAGTATTTCTAAATTTGTAATATTAATGTATCTCAGTAATAAATAGATTTATCTATTATAATAAATAGATATAAATATAATAAATATAATAAATAGATTTATCTAGATATAATAATAGATATATTTATTTCGTTAAATTAATAATATTAATAATAGATAAGATATTTCTAATGATAGTTTTATCTCCAGCTTAAAATATTTCTCTATAATCAAGAAAGGCAACAAATTACGTTTAATTTGCCGCTAATTCCATCTCCAAGAGCCGCCATTATCACACCAGCACTCCGGAAATTTTCTCTTTGATTTTGTCTTTTAATATAATTACAATTTATTCCAGAAATGGAACAATCCTCAAACATATGACATACACTCTCACAACTACACTCACATACACACACAGGCGCATAGACAGACGTGAACGCACAAGTCTGTCCTCCACGCTTCTGTGCTGGTGTATGTAAATATGTAAAATGCCGTTCAAGGTGTGTGAGTGTCTGTAGGAAGGTGTGTTTAAGTTTATTTCAAAGAAAGTAATAATTTAATTAAGTAATTAAGGAGCAGTCAATATCTAATATGTATGTACATGTATTCCTGTAGTTTTCTGTGTATTTCAGTTTTGATTATATTTCTGGTGTGTGGCGTTATTAAGTTTTGTAGGCGACGTGGGTTGTACGTTTGTGCGGTTCGTTTGTGTTGTAATGTTGCTGTCTGTGTTCAGTCCATTCATCATGAAATATGTTAACAGAAGATATAGATGCTGTGATCGGATGCTCAGGATGTAAACTATAATTCTGTGCTGTGATGTATGTATGTATG
>NC_042997.1:109456679-109459179 GCF_006345805.1 Octopus sinensis | reverse complement strand
CTTTGCTTTATATTTGTACAAGTTGGGTCCAAGTCCCACCCAGAGACTCAAGAGACAACAGGGTTGGAAGTTCATGTTGTTGTTATGCCTAGTGTGCCATATATTGGGGGGTGGGGGTGTTTGTAATAATGAATGTCTAAAAAAGTTTTTTTTTTTTTAATCCGAAAATTATGTTTGTTTTAAACCTTGAGATTACATAGAAAGTATTTTGCGTAGGATATGAGCAGTTACCATGAGCACTATCTTTTGAATTTCTACCATTTTGGGGTTTCCTGGTATCTGAGTTAGGTAGCTTCAGCCCCTTTTGCTATCATTCCCAGGGCACTATGACAACAGGATTGTTTAGTCTTCAGGTTCCACATTTTGCTGATTTCTATTTCAAGATCTTTATTTTGCTCAGTTTTTGGTAGGTCTTGACAGATACGTTTATATCGATTGGGACAGTCATATCAATGAGGAGGCATGTTCTTTGTTTGAAGTCTTTCAATATGATGTCTGGCCTATTTGCATCTATCTTTCTGTCAGTTTGAATGTGAAGTTCCAGAGGAGTGAGATGTGGTCATTTTTAAAGCACTGGGGGTGGTTTGGTTCCCACCAGTTTTTTTCATGGGGCAAATCCAGGTTTTTACAGATTACCAGTGAATATATTGTGCAGCTCTATCGTGCCTGTTGAGATACTCTGTAGGCGCTAGAAGACTGCACTTGGAGACCACATGGTCAATGGTTTCATTTTGTTGCTTGCATACACGACACGTTGGACTGCTTCTGATCTTTAATATGTTGGCCTGGTAGTTTCTTGTTGGTAGGCATTGATCTTGAGCTGCTATGATAAACCCCTCTGTTTCAGATTTTAAGCCAGAGGCCATTAGCCATTGATGGGTCAGGGCTTTGTCAACATCTGCATTATTTGCTCTCTTTGGGTATTTGCCATAGAGAGGTTTTTATTATTATTATTCAGTAGTTTTATTTTTTTAGCGTGCTTTCATCACTACCGAGCGCAGCTCTGTGTGCCTTGGGTATGTGCTGTGATTTGTTGTGATGCTCTGGTTGGTTATTGTATGGAAAGTGTTCTGCGTAGGATGTGTGCAGTGCCTAGTAGTGCAATTTCTGTATGTTATATGTGTTTGTAAGTCCTGGTGTTTTTGTTATGTATTTGTCTGAATATTTTTTTATCATGCCTAATACACCTATAGATAGGAATGTTTCTGTTTTCAGGTTCCACATTCTAGTTACCTCTATTTCCAGGTTTTGTATTTTGAGAGTTTCTCCATTTCTTTTAGAGACACGTTGTCATCTGCCGGTATTGATACATCAAGTAGAAAACATTTTTTTCTTCATGATCTCTGACAAATATCTGGTCTGTTGGCCTTAATTTCTCTATCTGTGTGTATCGGCATATCCCAGAGTATGGTTGCTTTCTCGTTTTCTGTGACCTTTTCTGGTGTGTGCCTATACCATCTTTTTTCTGTTGTTATTCCATAATGTTGGCATAGCTTCCAATGTATGTAGGTTCCAACTCTGTCATGTCTGTGAATATATTCCTTCTTAGCCAGGACTGGGCAGCTAGAGATAATATGATTTATTGTTTCTTGTCATCTCCACATATTCTGCAGTTACTTGTAATATTTCTTTTCATTACATGTTTTTGGTAATTTCTGGTGGGGAGGCTTTTGGTCTTGTGCTGCAATTAAAAATCCCTCTGTTTCAGCTTTGAGTCCTGAGCTTCTCAACCATTGCTGGGATTTTTCTTTGTCTATTTCTTTTGCGTTTAGTTAGTGCAGTATTTACCATGAAGGGGTTTTTTTGCCATCGTTTATCATGGCTCGTTGCTGTTCTATTTTTAGTTTGGATTTCATTTGTTTTAAGCTTTTGTTGTTTCTTCATCATCTACTTCTTCTTCTTTGTGTTATTAGGTGGTATGATTTCTTGTTTGTTTGTTTGTCAGCTTCCTTAAATACTGAGAACAGTTTTTTGTTTTGCTCGTGTTTTGCTGCTATCTGGATCAGTTTTCCTTCCTTCTGAAGTAGGTATTTTTGCAGTCCTATGGTGGTTATTTTATAGTAGTTTTCCAGCTGTATAAGGCCTCTACCACCTTCTATACGTTGTATATATAGTCTTTCTATGTCAGATTTTGGGTGATGCATCCTAGATCCTGTCAGTATTTTTCTTGTTTTCCTATCTGTTTTGGACAGTTCATT
This sequence comes from Octopus sinensis, assembly GCF_006345805.1. Classification (NCBI taxonomy): domain Eukaryota; kingdom Metazoa; phylum Mollusca; class Cephalopoda; order Octopoda; family Octopodidae; genus Octopus; species Octopus sinensis. The sequence goes on along the minus strand of NC_042997.1, from coordinate 109,456,981 downwards.
CGTGTCCAGTTAAGGATATTGTAGCTGTAACTTATAACTGGGACAGCTAAAGTGTTGATACCTATTATCTTGTTTTTAGCATTGAGCTCTGTTTTTAGTATGATCTAACTCGTCTATAATATTCTTTTTTTATTTTCTCTTTCATTTGTGTGTGTTGGGTCTTATCAGTTCATGGATTCCTAAGTATTTGTAAGTTTGGCTTTGGTCTAATTCTTTTATTTCATTGGTTTTATCTAGTGTGATGTTGTTACTCTTAACTAGTTTTCCTCTTTTCATGGTTACTTTGGCGCATTTTTCTAATC
>NC_042997.1:109449179-109454179 GCF_006345805.1 Octopus sinensis | reverse complement strand
AAATTTCGCTCCTTTCTGATTGTTGTGAAACTCCTAGAAATGGAGGTTGTGGAGTACATCTGAAATAAAATGATGACAAACAGTCTATGGTCAGGAATGAGTTCATAGTCATAGCGTTTGTTTAACGCTCTGGTGTTTGGCCTTTGGCCCCAAGTCGACCCTGACTGATCACATATTTGAACAAATTAGATCAAAACTTAACCCCGCCATTCCAGTAGTATCAAGTACCAATCTACCGTTTTTTTATCTCTTATTTTAGATTGTAGAATATCATTAAAAGAATATGGAAAAATATGTGGTCGCTATTTCTAACAGATAAAGTGTCCACGTAGTTGCTTAAGTGTCTGAAACTTATTGAACATTTTAAAGGAGGTCTATAGATTAGGTGGGTGGGTTCCTTTTTCGGGGTAGTTTGAAAGGAGCTGCTCCTGAACAGAAACGAAAACAAGACTGCCGTGTTAATGCTGTGGAATCTATGTTTGAAGTAGTCCTTCATTATAAAAGTATTCTCAAAATGTTTATCGTTCGCCTCAAGAAATACTTTTAATATGCTACTATGATGATACGTCACGTAAATAACCAACGCTAGAATACTCTTAATATAATATTACGAAAATACATTACTGAAAATGATGGAACCCTACAATATGCTGCGTAGTAAATATTCACCGTTTTGAATTCCTAAGAAATAATAACGCGATATGCAGGGACTTGTTTGTTTGTTGTTTATTTTTTAAAGTTTTGCAATAAAGCAATAAAGCATCGTTTACGTTTGAAGCCATAAAATGGTGGATGCTGGAGTGATACACTTCCATTAAACGATAAGCGGAATCTTTTGAAATCTGAAATCATGAAACACAATAATATGTCTTTTATTATATTTGATTTGTTAATCAAAATATGAAGGAATTTCTGGATCACTCGCTACTACTTTGCTACTTTTAAAGGTCTTTCAACACTCGTTTCTTAAGGAAATATCGTCAAATTTATTTCTAATTAAATATTTTAATTCTAGCAGAGTAAAATTCTTCACTTTAAAATGTTTTCTACTTATGCTTTGCGCTGGTTTACATTTCCTAAAATAGTGTGTCTATTAGAGGTAGTTCTAACTAAACCTTAATGTTGTTATTTTATAGAATATTTATTTAACCTTAGCTGTCAATTCAAGTGTGATTGAAATATATGAGTTCCAGAAATATTGATGCCATTTGAAGATATCAAGAAATGAACTGAAATGGTTACATCTTAACATGGCATGATCACAACACAGCATTGGATGTTCGTGCATCCATACAGCCATGTTCCATGCATACATTTATTGCGAATATCAATTGAAATTATTGAGGCATGGCTACAGAAGCATAAAATGCTTTATCACAGCTCTTTGATGTTTGCAGTAGCGTCAGCTACACTAAAGAAAGAAAACAACAGAAATATGGTAATAGTAAAGCAAAAGTGAACGCTGGACATTCTTGTCAAAACGAATATCAGAGTTCCATTAAAATTGTGAAATCACTATAAATAGCTTTAGTGTGGTTCGTTTGAACAAGATGCCTGACTGCTGTTCAAGTTGGACGATCCAGTTTCATATCAACTCGACAGACATCTCTACCTTATCTAACCTCACACATCCACTTTCCATATAAGACAGATTTTTCTGAGTATGTTCCTGTTTTTCTCCATACAATTATTGACACCAAACCAACCCCTCCCTCGCCTAGCTCCAGCATTGCTATTTTGTGGCAAACATTAATTTAAAATGGAAAATAACCAAACTTGACATTTTCTTGCCGTATTTACCTCTAACAAAATATCCGAGTTTAACCTTTTCATTTCGCAACATGTATTCTAAGAGGAAGAAATTTTATGGAAAATATTCCTATTACGTATCTTCTGGGTTTTTTTTTTGCTTATTTTTAATATGTCGGTTAACAGCAGAAATGCGATATTTCCAAGTAGTTAAAATATTAAAGTTTTAATTATTGAGTCACATGTTCATTGCTCAGTTCCTTCATTCGGTGCATCTGATCAAATCATTTAATCGCTTTGTATCCTTTTATAGGACAATACAATAGATGAAAGATATTTTATTGAAATTTAACGGCGAAACATAAACCATATCTTGAGGTGTAAAAGATGCATCATGTTGCCATTACTGACACGGATGCTGAGCGGGGATCCTTTGATCCAAATAGGCTACGTCAAATATGATAAATTAAAATTTACATGTATGTATATGTGTCTATGTACTTCCGTGTGCGTGTGAGTGTGTGTACACATACCACGCACACATGTGTGTGTATATAAATACACACCTATATACATAAATACATATATACATATACACCTATATACATACATATATATATATATATATATATATATATATTATGTATATATATTATATATATACACACCTATATATATATATATTATATATACATATGTATATATGTATATATAAATACAGATACATATATTTTTTCTGTAGTAAAATGTGCGAGAATACGCAATATATCTGGATATAGAATATCAAATGTAGGACGTAAATATCATGAACAGGGGCGAAGTTTAATACAAATAAACACACACATTTATGTATACGCCATTTTGAATGATATATGACGTATATATAAATAAATAATCATAGCTAGAATGTGTTTGTTGCATGGGTATCCTGGATCAGGCATGGTCTAGGGCTAAATAACAATAACAACACTGACAAAGAAAAAGAGATTAGCTTTGAAACCTAAATTAAAGGTGATTAGTCACGAGCAAACTGGTTATCACTCATCATTCAATAATCCCATTTTAAATATTCATTGGTTGTTTAAAGTGGCCAACTGACATAACCATTGGCGCATTGGGAAAAGTACTTGGCGGCATTTCATCTGTTTATACGTTCTGAGTTCCCTTTCCAACGGGGTCAACTTTGCCTTTCATCCTTTCGGGGTCGATAAAACAAGTACCGGTTATGCACTGGGTTGATGTATTCGACTTACTCCCTCTACCGAAATTGCTGGCCTTGTGGCAAAATTTGAAACTAATATTTATTGGTTGTACAATAGACTCAGATTCACATAGATTTTGGGGGTGGAGGAGTATTTCCTCACTCTATGTCTTCATATGTGTCCAGAGCAACGAGAGAATTCCTTAACGATTGCTGTCAGTGATACCTTTTGGTCATTACAGCGCCCTCTAGGTATAAATCCATTTCTTATAACAGAAATCCAGTCTGGCTTCGTTGATTTACTACAAAATATTGATTTCTAAATTTCGTGGGAGTGAGTAAGTTGATTACATCGGCCCCAGCGTTCAACTGGTAATTATCGACCCCGAAAGGATGAAAGATTAAGTCGACCCTGGAGGTATTTGAACTCTGAACGTTAAGACAGACGAAATGCTGCGGTAACGATTCTGCCACTTCACCGCCTTGATTTACAACGAAATATGCTTTTATACGTCTCTAGGTGCAGGCTTGGTTGTGTGGTTAAAGAGCAAGCTTCAAACGATTTGATTTCGAGTTCAGTCTCTCTGTACAGCAACTTGGGCAAGTTTCTTTTACTATACCCCGGGCTTGCCAACAACTTGTGAGTGAATGTGACAGATGGAAACTGTGTGGAAGCCCGTCGTATACTGATACATTTGTCTATGTGTGTGTGTGTGTTTGTGTTTGACATTCCCCACAGCTTGACAACCGACGTTGGTTCGTTTATGCTCACTTAACCAAGCAGTTTGACAAAAGTGATTAATAACAGACTTTAGAAAAGGAAATCATAGGTACTGCGGTCGTTCGACTTAACGTTACCAGGCGGTGTTCCAGCATGGCCGCAGTCCAATGACTGAAATAAGTAAATAATAAAAGATGTGAAACAGAATATTAAAAAGAAAATGTCGATCTATTGTGATGGAGTGTGTTTCCGTTAATAACCCTTTAATTCAATATACAATTATATGAATACAACTGGTATTCGTTATATCAGGTCTGTCTTGGACGAAATCTGTAGCATTCAGCTTTTGTAATTATTACAGTGTCAAAACAAACTATTTTCAGGTTTTATTCTGATATTTATACAGTGTCCCACAATATCACTGATCTTTTCTTGATGGAATGCTGGTCGTCATTTCAGAGATTAAACCTAACCTCATATTGAGTCCATTCTGAACAGATTTAAAATGTCCGATCAACATAACGTTTCTTTTCTCTTTATTTCCTGTTTTGTTATAAGCACAAGAATAAATCATCATTTTCCCGGTGATCAGCGAGATTCGAAAACAACGACTCACATGTTTATCATTAATATCTTCCAACAGATTCCAACACAAATAAGCTAATCGCTGTTGTATTTGTCACAGGAGCGTGTCCCTTACAGCGACTGTGTTCATAACACGCGTTTCATTAATGCCAGGGGTTCTGGAACACCGGTGTTTCGACATGTTCTGTCTCATAAGCTGGAAGCACCCAGAGGAACGAATCAGACAAAAAATGATGGTCCCCGCTTATAATTTTATCGAGCAGTTTGTTCTCGCTGAATATTTGCCGACCAATGACAAATTATTATTTGAACAGTGAACCGCGGGATTCGAAACGATGGCTTGCAGCTATGAAGAACAGATATACAAGACATCCTCAAAAGCGCGATATTTATTGGAAATAAGGCGACCGACTGGCAGTCGTTAGCACGCTGGACGAAATGCCTAGAAGTATTTCGTTCGTCGCTACGTTCTGAGTTCAAATTCTGCAGAGGTCGATTTTGCCGTTCTTCCTTTCGGGATCGATAAATCAAGTACCAGAGAAAACACTGGGGTCGATGTAATCGATTAGTCTCCTTCCCAAGAATTTCAGGCCTTGTGTCTACAGTAGAAAGGTTATTTATTGGAAACAAGGCGGCGGGCTGGTTGAATCGTTGACACGGTGAGTAAAATGCTTAGCGGCATTTCATACGACTTTACGTTCTGAGTTCGAATGTCACCGAGGTCAGCTTAGCCTTTCACCCACC